>NW_004949182.1:1645093-1668484 GCF_000317375.1 Microtus ochrogaster
AGAGAGAGAGAGAGAGAGAGAGAGAGAGAAGGCATGGTATATTCATGTGTGTATTCTGTGTATTTGTGTATGCATGTGTTTATGCATTTGCATGTCAGTACATTTTGAGGCTACTGGTCAACGAAATGAGTCTTTGTAGGTCTTTTACAAAGTCATCCATTTGGCTAGTAAGTTTGACCAGTGAATTCCATGTATCTATCCATCTGAGGCCTGTGACACCATTAAATTATGGATATGTGCTGCCATGCCGAGCGTTTATGTGGGTACTGGTATCTGACTTCAGGTCCTTATTCACTAAACTATCTTCCAAACTTTTAAACATATTTTATGAGGTGGAAAATAGTTTTTAAAAGTGACTTATATAGCCGGGCAGTGGTGATACTTGCCTTTAATCCCAGGACTCAGGAGGCAGAGGTAGGTGGATCTCTGTGAGTTTGAGGCCAGGCTGTTCTACAGTCTGAGCTCCAGGACAGACTCCAAAGCTACACAAAGAAACCCTTTCTCGAAAAAAAAAAGTTAAAAAATGACTTATACAGTGTAGTTCTATATTTTTAAAGTTTTATTTAACTTTTGCTTCCAGCAAAAATGTAACCATATATATTACCTGGATTTATTCTTCTTCCTAAAACAACTAACTAATAGGGCCAGGAAGTGAAACAATATTTTCTAAACCATCATGTATATAGTAAAGAGCAGTGATACCTCATAGATTGTACATAACCAACAAGGTATCAAGCTGCTTAGCCCAGTTCCTGGAAGAATGGATGGGCTCAGTCATCTGCCTGAAGTAAAAAGTAATTTGAAAATTCCTGGGAGACTTAGAAGAGAGACATTAAAGTACATTGTGAGAGGAGAAAAAGTGGATAGAGAACTCTAGAAATTTGCAGATTCTTCTGGTGCTTATTTACCCAAGCACAGATTAGCCATTTCTCACCAGAAAATACCTGAGATGAAAAAGATCCAGGTGGGAGGAAACACAGTGTCCTGAGAAGAATACCTATTCCCACAGCAAGAGTGGAGATACAGTCATGAGCCATGGTTTTGGATTTCCAGATTGGCTTTCTTCATGAAGTGAATAATCAACAAGAGGCTAAATGCTTATCGTTTTTATCTAACCAGAATGAGAAGATCAAATTATTTTTAAATTAGTAGCATTCTAAAACATGTTGCAAACCTATGTTGAAGAATAAAGCCATAAGAAAAAATTATCAAAGTACAATTAGCTACCATTGTCAGTTATTAAAAATGAAAGCTATCTGGCCGGCTGGTGGTGGTTCAGGAAATAGAGGCAGTAGATATCCATGAGTTCGAGGCCAGCATGGTCTGGAAAGCTAGTTACAGGACTGCCAGCACTCTTACACAAAGAAAACCTCTCTTCAAAAACAGGAACAAGCCAGGCGGTGGTGGCGCACGCCTTTAATCCCAGCATTTGAGAGGCAGAGGCAGGCGGATCTCTGTGAGTTCGAGACCAGCATGGTCTACAAGGGCTAGTTCCAGGACAGGCTCCAAAACCACATAGAAACCCTGCCTCGAAAAACCAAAAAAAAAATAAATAAATAAATAAAAAATTAAAAAATAAACCAAAAAAAAACCCCACAAAAAACAGAAACAAAAGAAACAAAAATACTTGGTGTGAACAAAATAACAGCATTTAAAGCTAGTGTGTCTCTCGTGTTCTGTCTGCAGAGCATATATTACATTTGTTCTTTTGAGACATGGATATGCAAAACTGTTTCAAGGCAAAAATCTAAAAATGAAAGTTTCAAAATTTGAGATGAAAATGCTACAGAGGAAGATCAGTAGCAGATAGTTTCAGAATTAGAATTGGTATCTTGAAGATGCTGACAGAGTTAACTCTCAATGAAATGTACATACGTACAAAAACAAAAACAACAACAAAAAGTCACCAGTATACTTTAGGGAAACAGCTAAATATATAGAATAAGGAGCCTGGAAAAAGAAAGGAGACAGAGACTATCTGAAGACGGAATAGTCCATAGTCACCCAACATTTCTCTAAAGTAGGTCTACATAGCCAGAAACTTGAATGAATCTTAAGTACAGGAAACAGTAATAAAATTACACAATGAAGAAAATACTTATTATTTCTTAAAACTAATGCTAAAGATGGAGTCTTTGGAAAAGTTAGAAAAAATATCACATTGAATTTTTAATAAGAAAGAGAGCTTATTTCTTTGGGTTGCTATGCAAAAAAGATGTAAAGCATAGTCTTTGAAGAGTTAGAAAAAATCCACCTAGACTACTTTATCTATCAAAGATACCCTTCAAAGATGGATTAAAGTTTCTTTAGGAAGGGAAAGCTGAAATAATTCATCAAATGCAAGCTTGCAAAGAACATTAAAGTGAGTATTTAAAACATAAGGAAAATGACAGCAATAAAAATAAAGCCAACACAATGACCTTGGAACTGCACTGTCAACTCCACATGTACCACAAAAACACATTTCCTGAGAACATTGCTGAATACTTCACTTGTAGATATATTTTAAAAATTGCTACTAAAACGATGTACAATGACTACAAGAATAAGGAAATAAACCTGTCATGCTCATATGTACTAACATGCTCATATGTACTAACAGATGATTTTATATATACTCGGCATAAATAATTATTGGTTATGACTCAAAAACAGTGAATAAGTGAAAACACTATATATATATATATATATATATATATATATATATATATATATATATATAATTCTTCAGAGGAAAGAAAAGGGAATGTAGAGAAGAGATGGGACAAAAATGCCATGAAGAAATGACCTAGTTTCATTTTTGTTTCTGTGGCAAAATACCTTGATAAAAAGCAACTTTTGAGAGAAATGATATTTTTAGCTCTCAGTTTCCGGTTACAGTTCATTATTGTGAAAATTTAAGGCAGGAACATGAAACAGCTAGTTGTATCATATCAACAGTCAAGAACATATATTCTCTGGTCTTACCCAGTCCACTATCCAACTGAAAGTAATGATGTTATTCATATTCACCCTGGGCATTCCACCTTAAGTAATCCAATTAGAATATCTCTCACAGGGATGCCTACAAGTCAACCCAGTCAAACCATTCGCCATGAGATTCTCTTCTCAGTGAGCCTGGTTTTTGTCTACAGTTAAGACTAACTATCATTAAAAATGTTGAGATTATTCCCACAAGTGAATTCTAGAGATACGATGAGCAATAGAGACCAGTGATTAATGATGCTCTACTTTGTAATGCAAGACTATCTGGAAAAAGGAAGGGTTTCTTTGGGAAGAGAATGGGGGAAAGAACACAATAGGAAGTGAAAATGTCATAAACACATTTTAATCTAAAATCGATATTAAAACTTAAAACTTTAAAAATGTTATATCTTAAGTAAAATTTCCATACAGAAAGGAGTAGGCACATGGGAATATTTGGTAGCAAAGGCATAATAGGTCTGTTATATTGTTATAGTATCAGCTCCATAGGTGTACAAATAATTTAAAATAATTGATTTTTATATTAAATACATATATACATTTTATATGTAAATATTATGTATGCCCCAATTAATCTGTTTAAAAGTAAGCTGAATATGTAGAGCCCATTCCCTATGGTGGGATGATGTATTTAGCCTTCATGCATGGGGGAGTGGCTTGGTACTGCCCTGACTTAATGTGCCAAACTTTGTTGACTCCCAATTGGAGCCCTTACCCCTTGAGAAGAGTGAATGGGAGGTGGGCTGGTGGAGGAGGCAAGGGGGAACAGAAGGAGGGGTGGGAGGGAGAACTGCGGTTAGAATGTAAAATGAAATAAAAATAAATAAATTTTAAAAATGAGATAAGCAAAGTTGTTTCTGAATACTTAACCTAATATGGAATAAGGACTGTATATTAGCATGAAGATGAATGAATGAGTTCCCTTCTAATGTGTAGAAATGTTATCAGGAAATGACATTTATTTCTGTGGAAATCCATACACTTGAAATAGAATTGTAAGAGGGGAGAAGAGCAGCAAAATGAATTGTGTGGTTTCAGCACTGACAAGCTGAAGAACAAGGAGCATCTCACCAGGAAGCATGTCAGTCGATTGCCACAGCCCTAGGTAGAGGAGAGAGGGCTCACTTTGTATTTCCTATCCCCAAGCTTTTCCTCACTCCTGATATCTGTCATTTGCACAATGTTGAAGTTGAAGTGCTGAGGAATTAGGCATCTTTTATTTTGGCCACTTTTCACTAAAACTATGAGATATCTACTCTTACTTAAAAGAGAGGGACATATTTTCATGCTGGCAAGGAGATGCACAAAAATGGAAAAGAGAAAAACAAATTCAATAGGTGTTTTACAAGGAGACAATTTTGTGACCTTGAAACTACTTAGATTTCCTCTTTGTGAAAGAGATGATACTTCATGACCTTTTAATGAATAATCAAATAAAATATCCAAATTTCTTTATACACAAATGCTCCCCAAGTAGTTAATGTTATTTTGATATTTCAAAAAAAAAGATTTCTTCAAAAATGGTATATTTTGCTTGAGGGCTAACAAAATTTGTCACTAGTTTTTTTTTTTTTGACAGCTAGTATGGAGGGCTGTATTGATTAGATTGAATTGAAGGGTAGAAGGACGGACAACATTATGGGGAAAAATATTTTTTCTTAATTCTCGTGAAATTGCCTCCTCAGAGAAAGTTGCATGGGTACTCTGATAAGGAGTAGAATACAGAAAGCATAGCATTATGCATTCTGGCTGTTCTTTCATTCCATGCAGTGCTGTACTGTGCATTTGTACACACACACACTTGTACACACAAGAAGCCTGTTGTTTGATTGACACTGACTTGTCTTTCCTGATATTGCTATAGCAAGCATGCATCAAGTGTGTAAGCATAAGCTGATTTAAAAGTTACTGTATATAAGAGAAGTGGTTTCAAATGAAAAGTTTTAAAATGATAGATTTTAACTCAAACTCATTAAAATTTTATTGAATGAATGCTCTAAAGTTTGCTCAAAATTTAGATATTAATAGCTTAAACAGAGTCAGGATACTCATATTTGTATGTAATATATAATAAAAAATAAATTCAATTTAAACCTGTAAACAGTTATATATGTGTGGTAGCTATTCTTGGTTGTCAACTTGACTGTTTCTGGAATTGACTGAATTCCAAGCAGTTGAGTACACTGTGAGATTTTTTTTCTTAATTTAATTATCTAAAGTGGAAATTCTCACTTTTAAAACAGATTTTTTTGAGGTGGGAAGATGAAACTTTAATTCAGATCTTTTAAAATGTGATGTGTTCACTGATTCATAGGCTGTAGCCAATTTATTGGTGGAAATTGATGAAAAAGAAATCTGGAGAAGTATGTGGGTAGATCTCTCCAGATGTATGAAAGATGTAAAGATACTCTGTACCATGTAAATGAAGGCGTAAGTCACAAACAATGCCACAGCAGTTTGGAATTATGATTAATAGGGTGGTATTTATTTAAAGGGGAAAAAACTTACAGATCACCATCAGCCCTCTGCGCAACCAGGAAGGGAGCCTAGTCGCCGGCGGAGCAGGAAGTGAAGAGAGAGAGAGAAGGAAGTGGCCACTTTTCTAAAGGGGGAGAGACCAAACCCCAATGGGCTGGTATCTCAGCAGCTATAGGCTGGAGGAGCGGAAGGACCTCCCGCAACATGTAAATGCTCATCAAAAGATGACTTCAACTGAGAAGGAGTTCAGTAATCCAGTAAATAAGATAACCTGTTCTGTGGACAGCCAGCCTTTCTCTAGACATTTCTCTCATTGCCCAGTTGGCACATGAACTTAGTGGTCATGGTAGTGGAGATGAGCATTACGCGTGGGCTTGACAGCATGAATGGCTGCTCTCAAAGGCTGACCTGTTCAGAGCTCCTGCTGAGTGCCAGATCTGTCAACAGAAGAGACCAATACTAAGTTTCACAAATAGCACCATCCCCCAGGTCAGTGGACAACTATTGGATGGGGTGAGTACATTAGATAGTCTCCTCTGGAAAAGACAATGCATTGTGTACCTGGAGTGGATCCTTAGTCTGGTTAGGAATTTGCCTTTCCTGCATGTAATCTCTCATATTTTGTTAAGAATACATTTGTAAAGATATATGTGTTTTCTCTCAATTTTTTGTCATGCAATGTAAGACAATGTAAGTAGTTAACATATTTAAGTTTTGATATACCAGAGAATGTCCCTTAAAGGCTATTGCCATCAATTCTATAAATTATAATGCATTTATGTTTGCAGAGGAATAGTTATATCATGCTAAGAATAATTATTACCTGGTTATTATTTTCATTTCGAAATTAAGATTGGCATAAGAGATATTAGGTGCCAAGTAGGCAATGGAAAGGGTGGAGTTCTGATGACTATTTTTGAAACCCAAGTAGCTAAGAACAATGTGAGAGAATTTTTCTTGTTTAGATCATTTGAAGATCCATTTTTGATAGCAAATTTTGAGGTATAAAGATCTGCCTTTAATGTGGGCCAGACCCTCTGGTGACAGTCTATATAGATGGCATGAAAAGAGGATGCTCTCCCTTTAGGTTGCTTTCCCTCACTCTTGCTGATGAGTCAGTTTCTTCACTGGCTATGAAAATACTTCATGATTCCTGCATATACTGAAGACTAGTTGAAATGAACCGATCTATATTTTTATATTTTCAGCAAAGCATCCTTAAAAATGTCATTACTCAAGAAGACAAGAATTGTCTATTTTGTTGATTTTCTCGAAGAATCAACTCTTTGTTTCATTGATTCTTTATAAGATCTTCTGTTTTTATTTTGTTTATTTCAGCTCTCGATTTTTTTTATTTCCTCCTGTCTAGTCACTCTTGGGTGAGTTTACTTCTTTTGTTCTAAAGTTTTCAGCTTGTTCTTTTAGCTCACTAGTGTGGGATTTTCCCAGCTTTTTCATGTAGGCATTTAGTGCCAAGTAATATTAACATACAAAGGCAGACCTATCGGAATTGCATCTGATTTCTCAATAGAAACAAAGAGAGCCAGAAGGTCCTGGTCAAGAATTATGAAGATATTAAGAGACCATAGAGGCAAGCACAGACTACTATACCCAGCAAAACTTTCAATCACCATAGACAGACAAAGCAAGATAGTCCATGACAATACCAGATTTAACCAATACCTAGCTACAAACCCAACCCTACACAAAGTACTAGAAGGAAAATTCCATCCCAACAAAGTTGGCTACATTAAAAAAAAATACAGACAATAGATCATCTCAGAGCAGTAAATCCTAAATAAGGGAAAAACACACAAATTAACATCATCAACAACAAAACTAAATTAACAGGAGATATAAATCACTGGTTGTTATATCCCTTAATATAAATGGACTCAACTCATTTATAAAAAGACACTGGTTAACAGATTGGATATGAAAACAGAATTCATCCTTCTTCTGCATACAAGAAACACACCTAAACCTCAAAGACAGACATCACTTCAGAGTAAAGAGTTGGGAAAATGTTTTCCCATCAACTGGGCCTAAGAAACAAGCTGGTCTAGCTATCCTAATATCTAACAAATTGGACTTCAAACCAAAATCAGTCAAATGAGACAAAGAAAGACAGTTTATGTTTGTCACAAGAAAAATTCATCAAGAGAAAATCTCAATACTGAACATCTATGCTCCAAAAACAAGAGCATATGTAAAAGAAACACTTCTAAAGCTTAAATTACACATTAAACCTCATACACTAAAAGTGTTAGACTTCAACATCCCACTCTCACCACTGGACAGGTCTGTCAGGCAGAATATTAAAAGAGAAATATGATAAGGGAGCTAACAGAAGTTATGACACAAATGGACTTAACAGACATCTATAGAACATTCCTTCGAAACATAAAAGAATATATTCTTCACAGCACCCCACAGAACCTTAAAAACTTACCACATACCAAGTAATAAAGCAAACCTCAAAGATACAAAAAAAAAATGGAATAACTTTGTGCATCTTATTGAATCACCATGGCTTAAAATTAGAATTCAACAGCCACATTAATTCCAAAAGCTCACCAATACTTTGAAATTAAATGATGCTCACCTGAATCACCAATGGGTCAAGGAAAAACTTAAAGGCTTCCAAAAAATCAATGAAAATGACCACACAACATACCCAACTTTATGAAACACAACAAAAGCAATACTAAGAGAAGAGTTCATAGCAATAAATGCCTACATGAAGAAGCTGGAAAAATCCTGCCCTAGGGAGTTAATAGAACACATTAAAACTCCAGAACATAAAGAAGCAAATCTTTTTTTTTTTTTGAGAGCTGAAACCAACAAGATAGAAACAAAGAAGCAATATAAAAATCAATGACAAAGAGTTGGTTCTTCTAAAAAATAAGCAAAGTAGACAGACCAAACTAACCAAAAGGCAGAAAGAGAATATCTAAATTGACACAATCAGAAATCAGAAGGAGGACATAACAACAGAAATGGAGGAAATACAGAGAATCAATAGGTCATATTTTGAAAATCTGCACTCCACAAACTTAAAGGAAATGGATAATTTTCTGGATAAATATCACCCAAATTAAATCAAGACCAGATAAGCAAATTAAATAGACCCATAACTGCTAAAGCAATAGAAACAGTCACCAAAAGTCTCTCAACCAAAAAAACATACAACTCTATAAGATTTTCAAAAAAGAACTGTTACCAACAGTCCTCAAAATGTTCCACACTATAGGAAAAGAAGGATCATTGCCAAACACTTTAAATGAGGCTACAATTACCCTGATATCCAAACCACAGAAAGACATCACTAAGAAAGAAAATTACAGACCAATCTCATTCATGAACATTGATGCAAAAATACTCAATAAAATACTGGCAAGCTGGATTCAAGAACACATCAAAACCATTATCCACCATGATCAAGATGGCTTCATCCCACAGATTTAGGGATGTTTCTATATACAAAAATCTGTCAATGTAATGTACTATATAAACAAACTGAAAAAAAGATGATCATCCCATTAGATGCTGAAAAAGACTTCAACAAAATACAATATCCCTTTATGATGACTGTCTTGGAGAGAACAGGGATACAAGGACATTCCTAAACATAATAAAAACAATATACACCAAGCAAACAGCCAACATCAAACTAAAGTAAGAGAAACTCATAATGATCCCACTGAAATCAGTAACAAGACAAGGTTATCCACTCTCTCCATATATATTCAATATAGTTATTGAGGTCACAGATAAAGCAATAAGGCAACAAAAGGATATCAAGGGGATACAAATTGGAAAAGAACTTAAACTTTCACTATTTGCTCATGATATAATAGTTTACATAAGTGACACAGAAAATTCTTCCAAGGAACTTCTACAACTCATAAACACTTTCAGTAATGTAGTAAAATACAAGATTAACTCAAAAAAAATAATAGCCCTCCTGTACACAGATGATAAATGAGTCGAGAAAGAAATCAGAGAAACATCATCCTTTACAATAGCCACATATAGCATAAAATATTTTGGAATAACTCTAACCAAACAACTGAAAGATTTGGTCAACAAGACAAAATGGCAGCCTACAGAATGGGCAAAGATCTTAACCAACCCCACATCAGACAGGGGGCTGATCTACAAATAATGCAATGAACTCAAGAAATTGGTAATCAAAAGAAAAAAAATGAATAAAAATGGGATACAGACCTAAACAGTGACCTCTCAACATTTTAGACTTAACAGTCTAAAATGACTGAAAGACACTTAAGAAAATGCTCAACATTCTTAGCCATTAGAGAAATGCAAATCAAAACAACTCTGAAATTCCATCTTATACCTGTAAGAATGGCCAATTTCAAAAACACTGATGCTGGAGAGAATGTGCGGTAAAGGAAACACTCCTCCAATGTTGGTGCGCGTGCAAAGTGGTGCAGCCTCATTGGGTAACAATATGATGATTTCTCAGAAAATTAGGAAATAACCTTCCTCAAGACCCACCAACACAACTTTGGGTATCTACCTAAAGGATGCTCAATCATACCACAAAGACATCTGTTCAACTCTGTTAATAAAAACATTGCTTGTTAATAGCCAGAACCTGGAAATAACCTAAATGCCCCTGGAATGAAAAATAGATAAGAAAAAAAGGGGTACATTTACACAATGGAGTGCTACACAGCAAAAAAAATAATGACATCTTGAAATTTATGGACAAATACCTGGGTCTTAAAAACATCATATTGAGTGAGGTAAGGCAGACCCAGAAAGACAAATACAATATGTCCTCACTCATGAGTGACTTTTACACATAAAGCAAAGGAAAACCAGCCTACAATTCACAATCCCAGAGAATCTAGACAAAAAAGAGTACCCTAAAAAAGATATACATGGAACTAATCTATATGGGAAGCAGAAAAAGACAAGATGTCCTGAGTAAATTGGGAGCATGTATACCCTGGGAGAGGGTGGAAGGGAAAGGGAGAAGAAGGGAGGAGAGTGGATAAAAATATATAGCTCAATAAAAACAATGAAAAAATAAAAATAAAATTTGAATTAGGAGCCGGGTGTTGGTGGCGCACGCCTTTAATCCCAGCACTTGGGAGGCAGAGGCAGGCGGATCTCTGTGAGTTCGAGGTCAGCCTGGTCTAGAAGAGCTAGTTCCAGGACAGGAACCAAAAAGCTACGGAGAAACCCTGTCTGGAAAATTTAAAAAAAAATGTGAATTAGGTTCTTCAGTTACAATAAATTTTTGAAATAAAAAATCAAATTAAAAACAAAAAATAGTTTGGTAGGGTTGTATCAAATGAATATTTAAAATGAACACTAATTTGTAAATGTTTCATCATTATTTATTTTCTTTTATGTTGTACTATAGTTATTGCCTCATATACACTAAACAAACACTTTGGTATTCAACTGTATCTCTACTCCTGTAGGTATTTATCTGTTCTTAACTTATTTCGTTAAGCAGAACATTAATAAAGAATAGTGAGTAATATACTCAGTGATGTCATGTTTACCTAGCATACATGAGTTTATGGGTTTGATAGTCACCATCAAACATCAAAACATATCAATGAAGACAGAGTTGAGTAAATATTTCAAAATACTTATGCAATACACATTTATTGTAAGTGTTTAAGTCCTTTAAAATATCAGTTAATTAATGATAACTATCAAATATGTTCTCTTCAATGTCTTCATGTTATCTTACTCCATTTTAAATCATGGAGATCTGTCTTAGTTCATTCTATTGAATCAAATAATAAGAAAATCCAGAGACTGATAAAATGTATCTGTCATGTTTCTAAATTCATCCTCTATATTAGTGAAAATAAGGTATTTGTTTTATAACACAGGGGTTCTTCAACTTAGGATAGGTTATACCATGATAAAAGTCATTGCAAATTGAAAATATTAGAAAAGTTCCTTTAACCAAAAATCTGTATTCAACATGACAGCTTAGCAATAGTGCCCTAACATAGCCATAGCACACCAGCAGGACTGTTTGACTGAATGGTGTCCTCAATTGTCTGTTGACTGTATAATGAGAACTTTGCACTGCACTCCACTGGCCCAGAAATCCTCAGAATTCAAAACTCAAGCTGTGATTTCTACTGAATGAACACTTCACCTGAACCATTATCATATATAGATCACATAAATTGGACCATCCTAAGTCATAAGCCATTTATTTGTTATTTTACTTTTAAATAATACCTCATTCAGATTTTTGAATTTTCAATTCTTACATGGTAACAATAATAGTTTTCAAAGACTGGAACTATATTTTAAAAATTTGATTATATTTTGCTGAGCAAACTCAGTGCACAGACACAGATATCTAATTTTTATGTTCTATGAAGTAATTTTGTTCAATCAGAAAAAAATATTCTTTTATTGGTTATCCCTAGGCATGGATGAATTAAAATATTTTCAACATTTATCATAATGAAAAAATTCTGTGTTTAATCTTTTTTCTCTCAATATAAACAATGTTTCTAGTTCTCCCTGCTTTGTATTTGGAGGATGCCAATTGTTTCTAAACCTCCTGGACCATCTTTGTTTTGTTTTACTTTATTAATTATGTTTGTTGGTTAATTGATGTGTGTACCTGTGCATATGCACATGATCATGTGCCACAGGAAGCGGGAAGTCAGGAGATGGATTGGTAGATTCTGTTCTCTCCTTTCTCCTTGTTTTGTCTCAGAGACTGAGCTCAGGTCATCATTGGGCTTTCTAGAGAAGTGCCTGTACCCACTAAGTCATCTCTAGTGCTGATCGTGTTTTTGAGAGCTATTTCCCTGTATTCCAGACTGGCTTTCATTCCTGGTTCTGGACCTCCTTGCTGGGGTCATATGAGTGGATCACTATACTACATTCCTGAACATATTCAAGAAAGACCCTATGTCAATTTTCTTTTAAGTTTCAGAAACATTGAAATACATGTAATTGAGCAGTCAGCAGAGGAAAGGTAAACTGACTCAGTCTCTGGCCAAATCTTTCATTCAATTTAGTGTATACATAGATTCTGGTTCAGAGGAGAAGATGTTTTAAACAAGAGTGAAGTGCTATTTACAAAATGCAACATTTGATACATTGCCCAGCAACAAAACTAAAATGGAAGATTTTAATGGAGCCCTATCCTTGGGGCATGAAATGATGTACAGTACCTGAGTTTTCACATAGAATCTAAATTGTGAACTGAAAAATCCTTTCTATCAAAACTGCACAAAACCCATGCACACTCAAGGCTAGGGTAAGTCTGATTATAAACTTACAGTGGAAAGGAGAAAACCCAGATACTTCCCAAGGAAACTGTGTGCTCAAGAAAGTTTAATTGCTGAGAAGAGCAATTTAATAATCTATTCTTTCTTAGATGTTTATGTGACCTTTGAGAAAAAGACCGTTTTTTTTTTCCAACAAAATTAAATTGATTTCACTACGAGTAGTATCAGATAGTCATATCCTGATGTGCCACAGAATGCAGGGAGAGACTAAGACCAGTACAAAAGGCAGAAGAAAATAAGAAAGAAGAGAAAAGGAAGCATTGGTTATCAAACACTTACTTGTTCACAGCAGTGGCTTTAAAAAAAAAATCTAAGCAGTAGGATGACTCCTGACTGCACAATAGAACTGCAGAAAATTGTTTACCTTGAAACAAAACAAAACAAAACGAAAAGGGATCATTTATTCCAAAGCAAACTGCAGTGCACAGCATTCTGCGATAAAACTTAAATAACTGTGTAAGCATTAAGGAAAATTTTCTTTGCACAATAGGTAGAAAAGTATTTGCTAGAGAGCTCCACATTTGGCCTACTAAGTCTAGGCACGTGTTAAAGGCAAGTGAACTCTGAGGGAATGAGAAATTAAAAGAGCAGAGACCAGCAATATTTGGCAAGTGCTGAATTCTTTAATCCATGTCCTGTAAGATCCCATTTAGATTTCCACACAGGATATAAACAGCATTGGAAATGGTTTTTAAAAATCATTAGGTCTACAGAATTTATGTACAAAATCATTAGGTCTACAGAATTTATGTACACTTGCACAATCAGTACCTAGAAAATCCACACATAATAATCCTCTTTTACCTCTTTTAACAAAGCTTGTCAAATTCAACTTGTCGTTCCATCCAGTAAAAAAAAAATGTGCAATTATTCTACAACATGGTTTCACAGAGCGAATGAAAAAAAATCACTAGTTCAGTATGTGTATAATATCAAACTATAGCATGTGTAGGCATGCATATAAATATATATGCAGTTGCACACAAAAAGATACACTATGTCAGATATTCTATTTAAATAAAATATGTTACACATTTAAATATGGTTATATTTCTGTGGAAAGAAAACAGAAGTAGGACTGGGGAAAGGGAAGACAAGTGGGAACAGTGAAAGGCCACAGAATACTAAAGTGAAGCACTAGGAAACATGAACATGAGTAAAGTACGTGATATACTGAAAGGAAATTGTCAGTTAAATCATGTACTCTATGCAGTGGTTACATGCCAATAAAAGGTGGCTATTCTTTTTCTATCACCAAAAAGGACAAAGTATATTTATATATGTTTATATTTGCAAGCGTGAATATTGTATTGTTTAAATATTGAGTATAAGTATACACAAACACACACATGTGTATGAGGGGGAGGAAGAAATATACAGGAAAATAGAAGAGAGAAAAGGGGAAGAGGAATGAAGGGAAGGAGAGAGGGAGGGATGGATGAAGGGGTGAAAAGAGGGGGGGAGAAATGGGAATATCTACTGAGTAAGACAGAGGTGTTGACTTATTAGGTAAGATGCCCATCATGATTTCAAATACACACACACACACACACACACACACACACTTCAGTTTCTGAGTGCTGACTTACAGCTCTAGATGTTGATTTGCTTGACTACTGGTAGATTACATATTGTAAATAAAGGGTTTTTTTAATATAACCTCTTCCATCACTTGATAATTATAACTTAAAACAAATTGAGAATGATGTAATTGAGTAATGTTTTGAAATTGCTTCAGTTCTTTATCTAATTTCTTTTTCCTCCTCCACTTCACTGTGAATGAAGAGCATGTAGTATGTTGAAAGGACAGCTAGATGGCTATATGCTACCTATCTAAGTGCTGTGTTCAGTTCTAGTCACAGCAAAAGTTTTTATGATTTGCTTATGTAAATGGTAATAAAGTACCAAATGTCAAATGAAATGAAGAACAGACTAAAACAGAACTGGCGACAGAAGAGTCTCTTAAAGCACATAGTCTTCAGAATACGTAGAGACATTTAGAAGACTAAATACCAAACTCAAGAGACTGACATTGGTGCTGATATTTAACAAGAGCTTTGGCTCTTTTAATGTTTAAAGACAAACATTACTTTGAATATTTACTGATGACATGTTTAAATTAGTTGGGATGACTAGGAGGAAGCTGAGCACTCGACCTGTATGTGGCTTTCATTGCATACCTTAACATTCATTTAGATTTCACAATAATTTTGTGAATGTTACTGTGTTTAAACATATTTGAAAACTAAGAAATCATGTGTCACATGGTATCTTAGTCAATGTTTTATTGCTTCAGAAAGATGCCGTGACTATGGCAACTATTCTAAAAGAAGGCATTTAATGTAATTAAAAGGTCTTGTGTATAGTTTCAGAGGTTTAGTACATTATCATCATGGAGAGGATCATGGTAGCATGCAGGCAGACCTGGGGCTAGAGAAGTAGCTAAGATTTTTATATCTAGTTCTTCAGGCAACAGGAAGAGAAAGACACTGGACCTGGCTTGGGATTTTGAAACCTCAAAGTCACCTACCTTCCTATCCCTACCATGTGACAAACTTCCTCCAAAAAGTGTCACACCTCCTAATCCTTCTCCAGCAGTGCTGCTCCAAGATGATTTTGATAAGCATTCAAATATATGAGCCTATAATACATGGATATTTGTATATGTGTGTTTCAAAACATGTTTACCTTCATCAGGCGAATTTATTTGAGTGAACATGTAAATAAATAATATTTATATATGTTCTATGAATATATGCTGAGTTCTTTATGTATGATATTAACGTTAGATGTTACATCACTCTTTATCAAAGTCAAAAAGTTCCTCTGAACTCACTTTGTAGGGGTTTAGAGTACATAAACATAAACACTTTTAATGCATGTATATACACCTGAAACCATGCATCAGGAGAAACCCAGAGACACAAGGAGATAATTGCAAACATTAATATATGTTGGCTACTTAGAAACTTTAACATTCTTAGTGAAGTAATTTGTTCTTGGTCTCTCAATGCAGATAAGTTCTATCAGTCTAGAGGTATCTGAATTCAAGTCAGCTCTGTTTAGAATGTGTTATTTGTTGGTCTTCGGGTATATGATATCCATGAATCCATCACTACTATCACGATAATAAGAAAATTCAGGACACTTAAAGGTTTCCTAATGTTCATTAACACATGATCTACTCCATGCCTTTCAGGTATAATCAGTTACTGATTGCTCTCTCACAAATCCTCTGTTGTTTGAATGTTTGGGTATTTTGTCATATATGGTGGGAATGCAAACTGGCACAGGCCTATTGGATATCATTATCATGATTTCTTAGAAATTTAGGAAATTAGAAAACCAAGAAAGAGTAATCAAACACATGAAAGAATCAATTCAAGACTTAAAAACCAAAATAGAGACAATAGTGAAAACACAAACCAAGGGAATTCTAGAAATGGAAAATATGTGAAAATGATCAGTAACCACAAATGCAAACATAAACAACAGAATACAAGAGATAGAAGAGAGAATCTCAAGTGTTCAAGGAAATAAACTCATCAGTCAAAGAAAACGTTAAATCTAACAAAGGCTAAACACAAAATATGGGCCACCATGAAAAGACCAAACCTAAGAATAATAGGGATAGAATGAGAAGGCCAACTTAAAGCACAGCAAAATCATAGAAGTAAACATTCCCAATCTAAAGAAAGACATACATATGATGATACACGAAGATAACAGAACACCGAATAGACTGAACCAAAAAAGCCCCTTTGCAACATAATAATAAAAGCACTAAACATACAAAATAAAGTAAGAATATTAAGAGCTGAAAAGGAAAAAGGTCAAGTAACATATAAAGTCAGACCTATCAGAATTACATCTGACTTCAGAGTATAAAAAATAAAAGCCAGAGGGTCCTGGTCAAGCATTTTGCAGACAGTAAGAGACCATGGATGCCAGCCCAGAATACTATACTCAGTAAAATTTTCAATCACCATAGATGGACAAAACAAGATACTCCATGACAGAACCAGATTTAATCAATATGTAGCCAAAAACCCAGGCCTACACAAAGTATCTAAGGAAGTTAGTTACATCTACAAAAACACATACTATAGAAGATTTAATAGCAATAAATCCCTCCAAAAGGGGGACATCACCTCAGAGTAAAAGGTTGGGGAAAGAATTTTCCCATCAAATAGACCTAAGAAACAAGCTGGGGTAGTTATTCTAATATCTAACAAATTGGACTTCAAACTAAAATCAATCAAATAAGACAAAAAAAGACATTTCAGGCTTGTCACAGGGAAATTCCATCAAGAGGACATATGAATGTCTATGCCCCAAATATAAGGTCACTTATATATGTAAAAACAAAACAAAACAAAAACACTACTAAAGTGTAAACCACACGTTAATAGTGGGAGACTTCAACACCTGACTGTCACCACTGGACAGGTCTGCCAGACAGAAACTTAACAGACAAATAAGGGAACTAATAAATATTATGACTAAAATAAACTTTACCAGGTATCTATTGAACATTCCATCCAAATATAAAAGAATGTACCTTCTTCTCAGCACCTCATGGAAGCCTCTCAAAAATTAATCACATACTAGATAACAAAGCAAACCTCAACAGATACAAAAAATGGAATAACTCCATGTATCTTATTAAATCACCATTACTTAAAATTAAATTTTAATGGCAACACTAATTTCAGAAAGTCCACAAACAAATGGAAATTAAGCAATGCACACCTGAATTACCAATTGGTCAAGGAAGAAATAAAAGTATTCCTAAAATTCAACGAAAATGACCACATAACATACAAAATTTTATGGACTGTAATGAAAGCAGTGTTAAGAGTTTTCTTATATTTTTGAATATATTTTCTCTGCTTTTTTTTGATTTTTAAAATGGATAACTTCTCCTTCTTCTAGCCCTATTATTCTTTGATTTTGTCTTTTCATGGTGTACCATATTTTCTGGAATATTTATATTGATCTTTTTTAGATTTAATGTTTTCTTTGACCTGTGAGTCTATTTCTTCTATTGTATCCTCAGTGTTTGAGACTCTTTCTTCCATCTCTTGTATTCTCCTGTTTATGTTAGCATTTTTGGTTCCTGATGAAAGACCCTCAGAGTGGTCCTTCCCTCAGGAGGAGACCCCTAACCCAAGGAACAGTGGAGACCACTGGCTGCAATTAGCAAGAGGTTTATTGGGTGGGCACAGGTACCTCTGGGCGGCAAAGTCCTTTCGGAGGACTTGCGCGCCTGCAGGCTGGGAGAAGGTCTTTTTATAGGAAAAGGGTGGCAAAAGCAGGCATACAGAAACAATGCATGGTTACAGGGATCTCATTGGTCAGTTCGAATGAGGTGATGGGTTCATTTAGGGGACAAGTTTCCCGGAGACATGAAGGTCTGATAATAATAGCAGACTTGGCCCTATCTAGAGTACATGTAGTTTTTCCCAGAACTGTTCATTACACCCCTAGGCCTGGTATCTGACCACAGATATCCTGTTTTGGCTGCCTAGGAGTACCGACTTTACGTTGAACTTACATTTGTTTGTGTGTAAGGCTTGCAAAATGGCATTACAGCAGCTAAGCTGGGGTCTTTCACTGATAATTTTCTAATAATTTCCATTTCTATAAGTCCCTCAATTTGTGTTTTCTTTATTTTCTCTATTTCATTTAAGGTTTAAATAGTTTCTTTCATCTGTTTGATTGCTTTTTCTTGGTTTTATTTAAGGGATATGTTAATTTCTTTCAAATTTTTTCTTTGTCTTTTCCTCCATTTCTTTGAGGGAATTTTTTAGTTCTTCTTTAAGGGCCTCAAACATTCTTCTAATGTTATTTTTCATTGTCTTCTGCTTCATCTATATGTGGTTGTTCATGTCTTTGTAAGGACACTTGTTTTTATTGGTGTCATGTTACTCTTTGTGGCGTTGAGTGTCTTCTTACCTTGTCTACCCATCTTTTCCTCAGATTGGTGTAGTTGGGGCTGTTTCTCTGGTGATCAATCTTCCAGGTGCCAATGGATCCAGTTCTCAGATGGTTGCAGTAAGTGGTAGAGCTGAGACAATAGTTTCAATCACCTAGACGCCATTCAGTGTTCCCTGAGGTGGCCCAGTGCTCCCATGGGTCTCTCTGCATTTACAGGGGTCTTTCAGATCTGCTTCCACAGAGGTGGTTGCTTGGGACCGCTCCTGCTGAGATCACTCACTGCTTTGGGCCTTCTCTGGCAGAGGTTTCTGACTCAGGACTGTTCTGGCAGAAGTTGCTTGCTCAGGCCTACTCCTTTGGAGGTTGCTGATTCAGCCCTGGTCCACAGAGGTCTCTGGTTTGGGCCCACTTCCTCAGCAGTGGTTTCTTTGTACCTGCTTCCGTGAAGGTCACTTTCTCAGGCCTGCATTAGTGGAAGGTGCTGGCTCATGCATACATCAGTGAAGGTCACTGGCTCATTCCCGCTCCTGTTGGAGTCACTGCCTTGGGCGTGCTCTGACTGAGGTTGCTGGCTCAGGCCTGTTCCCATAGATGTCCCTGGCTTGGGCCCAGTCCTACAGAAATCTCTAGATTAGGCATACTCATTTGGCAGTTGCTTCCTTGCACCTGATCCTGTGGAACTTGCTGCCTCAGGCCTGCTCAGGTAGCAGACATTGGCTCAGGCCTGCTCCTATGGAGGTTGCTGTCTCGGGCCTGCTCTGGCAGAAGTTGCTGTCTCAGGCTCGTTCCTCTCAAACTGTTTTGTTTTGTTTTTTTGCAGAAGAAAATTTTCTATATTTACAGCATAAATTCTGGTTGTTGCAAAACTATTTCCATTTGTTTAGCCTTGTGCTGAGGTCTATAATATTCTTTTAGATAAATGATTTCTGTCAAAATTGCAATTTTGTTTCCCCTTTGTGAAAATCGCTTTGAAATAAAAATAACTTAGACCTTGTTTTTTGAGAGTACATAAGAAATAGAGGCCTTCATAGCGTTCTCTAGGAATTTCTCAGAAGTTCTTCTTCATGCTTTAAATGTTTTGAGTTGAAGTTTTGGCATGATATAATTCCTTATAAATCCATTTTCTGTGTCTGTCTTTTGCATATATTTTTTTCAAATATGCATAAAATTATATGTCACATATAATTATACATGATATATACATTTATGGAGTAACAGTCATTTCTTTGCATTAGAAAAGCTGATGGTACTGATTTGTAAGCTGTAAGATTACTGTGGATTATGTATGGGCTTAATTTATGTGTTTTATGATCTATAATTAAATATTTATTAATAGCTAACTCATAAGAAACCGTGTAAAGCAAAAATATTCTTTTTAACACAATACTCAGATTCACTTTCCTCTCATTCTTTCTGTCTTTTCATTCTATTTGGGGGTAGTTTCTGTTTATAGGCAGCTACTTGCACTCTTTAGTTAAGAAGACCTTGACCTTGAAATAACTATAACCAGGACTGGTTGCATCTCTTCATTTCCCTACTCCACATTCCCTAGTTCTGAGAACACAGGTGTGTTCTGCCATATGTGCCTGATTTAAATATGCTTTTCAATCATAATATTAATACATAAATGGTTGATATTTAAATCCACTATCATAAAATAATAATTACAAATAAACACACAGGTACAAAAAACAAACAAACAAAACACCTAAACCTTGCTTTAATCCTATAGAGGAAACAGAAGGACAACATTTGCCATCATAGTTTCAGCCTCACCTTCTTCCACAAATATGGTGCTTCTTTGGTTTACATCATTTTAATCATTTTTTTAAAAAAATGTAGTTAAAATATAATTACTACATTCTCCATTCTTTTTCTTCCCTTGAAGCACCCCTACTACCTCTTTTTCACATTCATGCCCTCCCTTTTCACAAATTGTTATTGCATACACATGTGTATTTGTATAATGATATGCATTCCTAAATATAACTAATTCATTCTGTATAATGTTACTTGTGTGGATGTTTTCAAGACTGATCATTTTGCTGTATAAAGTTACTTGTGTGTATGCTTTCAAGAATGATCATTTTGCTCTTTCTAGGGGACAACCATCTTTCCTGTTCCAAGCTTTCCTCAGTTTCTTATACTTTTTTCAGCAGGGCTGAAGTCTTAGACTACTCAGTTTGGTGTATTCAGTGTTGTCATCTTTGTTCAGGTCATATTTAGGCTGATGTCTAGTGTCTTGACATCTTTATTGATTTTGGAAATGGGTCCTCCATCAGATTCAAGGTTAGTGAAGATCTTTTCCCATCCTGCAGGCCACCATTTTGTACTATTGACTGTGTCATTTGCTGTAGAGCTTTTCAGTTTAATGAAGTCCAGTTTATTAATTGTCTCATTTAGTGTCTTTGCTGTTGGTATTCTATTTAGGAAGCTTTCTTCAGTGCCAATGGGTTCAAGGCTATTTCCCATTTTCTCTTCTCTTGAGTTCAATGTATCTGGATTTATATTGAGGCCTTTGGTCCATTTGGACTTGACCCAGTTTGACTCTGAGATTCTATCTTAAACTTGCCAAAATGGCTAAGATTTAAAAAAAAAATAAGTTATAGCTCATGCTGTAGAGGATGTGAAACAAGGGTAATGCTCCTTGAGTGCTGTAAGAGTACAAACGTGTACAGCCACTGTGGAAATCAATATGGTGGTTTCTCAGAACATTTTGACTCGATTGTCTCAAGGTCCAGTTGTACAACTCTTGGAAATATACGCCAAGGATGTTCAATCATACCACAGTGACACTTGTTCAGTTATGTTCATAGCAGCTTTATTTCTGACAGCCATAATCTAGAAGCAACCTAAATGCCCTTTGCTGAAGAATGGATAAAGAAAATATGATAATGGTGTATTATTTAGCTGTTAAAAACAATGCCATGAGGAAATCTGAAGGCAAAAGAATGAAACTAGATAAAATTATAATGGGAAAGGTAAATCAGACCGCCCCCCCCCCCAAATTTGATTGCTAGCCCAATTGTCATCAGAGAAGATTCATCCTGTAACTGATGGAAAGAAATGCAAAAATCCTCAGTCAAATATTAGGCTTTCCTCAGGGAATCCTTCTGAAAAGAAGGAGGAAAGGATGTCTAAGCTGGATGTGTTGGGAGCATCATAAGAAAACCCACAGAATCAACTAACTTGGGCTCATAGTAGTGACACACAGAGACTGAACTGACAGCAATGGAGTTGCATGGGGTTGATTTAGTCCCTTTGCATATACATGACAGTTGTGTAGCTTGGTCCTATTGTGTGACTTTTAACAGTGGGAGCAGAGACTGTCTTTGACTCTTGCTGAATTTTGGGACCCAAATCCTATTATTGGTTTGTCTTGCCCAGCCTTAGTAGCAGGGGAGGTGTGCAGTCTTGCTGCAACTTGATGTGCCTTATTTTGTTCATAGCCATGGGCCGTTTGCCCTTTCCTGAATAGATGGGAGTGGGGGCAGAGGGGAGGGGTGGAAGGGCTATAAGGAGAGGCAGAAGAGAAATTGTAGGTGGAATATAAAATAAACAAACAAATAAATAAATTTTTAAAATTAATCAAAGGGGGTGGTGCTTCGAAAATAGCACAGGGAGTAAAAGTAGTTAATGTTCTTTCAGAGGACCTGAGAAAGAGTCCCTCTTTTGGCCTTAAGGGGCACTCAGATGCACATATAACCAAAATAAAACCAAAAATAAGAAATATGGAAAAGCAGCAGCAACTAATGAAAAATAGTAAACACAATTTACAAATTAAAGTTTAAAGAAAACAAGAATTTCAAAATGAAGTAGAATATCAAGATATTTCAGTAAATCATATCCTTAAAAATAAGTTTCAACAACAAAATAAGGGATAACCATAGAAAAAAGTGAGACTAAAATAGTTTTCATTATAGACAATATGATTTCTCCTCAAGAACTCTGAGAAATTTAAGTAAAATTCATCTCATAATTTAGTTAAAAGAACAGTTTTCAACTGTGTAAGGAATTCATCATTCATGCTTATTAGTAATATAATTAGTTGCGTGCAGGATTTTGTGAAGTGTTTTTTGTTTTGTGTCATAGAAGTACTATGAGATAAAACTTTTGTCATTTTCACTTTAGAAATCAGAAAATTGAAAAATGCAGAAAATATGAGAGTTATCCAATGTCATAATGCTGGTAAGTTTCACAAAAGTAAGTGACACAAAACTGTATTAGCATTCCATTTCTCCTAAAAGCAAGGTTGAGCAGTTCAGAAAACTAGCTAAGAGACTGTCTGAGGAATGGAAGATCACTCTGGGGTACTCAGAAGATGCTAATGGAATACTTGTGAGGTGAGGCAGAACTGGCCAGACCCATATCAGGGTTGACTGGAGAGGAAAGAAAAACGTCTAAAGGATTAATTAGAACAATTTATAACGGCATGTAAATGTGTGAACATTACAGTGAAATTCTTTGTAGGTTGCCTTAAATTGATGAACTAAAAATAAGCAAAACAGCAGCAACATGATTAAAATACACAAAGAGTTTGACTTGTATAAACACATAATTAGACTTTTTTATTTGAAATATAGCATTAATCAAAATTTGTGGGGTTAAGACAAGATGACATGGCAGATATAAGCTTTGTAAATAAGCCTGGAGACAGGAGTTTGATTCTTTGAAT
>NW_004949182.1:1668584-1676839 GCF_000317375.1 Microtus ochrogaster
AAAGGAGAGAACTGATCTGACATCTATCTATCTATCTATCTATCTATCTATCTATCTATCTATCTATCTATCTATCTATCTATCTACCTATTTATCCATTCACACATATACATACATATGCATACATCTTTAGGGTTAGGCTTTAGGGGTTAGGATTAGGATAGGGTTAGGATCAACTGCAGCAGATAGCGTAGGCCTCCCTGTCCAGGAAGTGACTTACTATTGGTGTCTGAGTAACAGATCCAAGCACCTTCCAATCAATCTCAGTTCAAAGTGGAATAATACCTGCTCAGAGGCTTTGAGGTGATCCCATTGGCTCCCATAATGGTGAGCAAAAACGACTAAGTGCAAGGAGACTGAAGGGAAGATGAAAATATTTCAAACCATCTCCGCAATCATATTTTTGTAAAACCTCAAATAATAAACTTAGAATGGAAAGCTTTTATAGTGTGTATGTGTATGTGTTCTCTGACCTCCAATATCAAATATCATCTGTAAACACACCACACCACACCACACACACACACACACACACACACACACACACACACACGATAAATAAAAAAATAAAGAAGGTGAACAGAGACAAGGATGAGTAATTCCTTGAGTATCTTGCGGTGGTTCATTCTCCTTTCTCATCATTATCACCTAGGAGATGTGTTTGTGAGACAGTGGTCCAGATTCAAACAGAGATGCTCCTCTGTTGGAGATTGGAATGGGCAAGAACAAAAAGATCAATGATGCACTCCTCTCACATTGGTGAGGAGACAGGTTAGGGAAGTGTTAAAGAGACATAGATTATGTGTGTATTTCACAATTGGACAATTTAGAGGTGTAAGAGAAAACTTATGCTGCAGAGGAGACTAAAGTCACTACTACAGTGGCGAAGAGTTTGATTTGCTGCTGAGACCTGAATGCCTTCTACACTCTCAAGATTACTTAAGGGCACACTGAAGAGTCTTATGTTGGCAACTTTCCACCTTGGACTCATTTTAAGTGGCTTTTACTCTTTCCATCTTGAATCAAATCAGAAAGATAACCCTAAGTAGAAGTATACTCCACAGGCCTCAAGGATCCCAAATATTGTTTTTCTCAATGGTCAAACTAGGGACTCAAAAGTATACCTCCTCAGTATATCAGTCATGGCAGAGAAGCTGAGATTTTGTGAACTGAATGGAATTCATAAGTAAACACTTTATAGTTTAGTGTCTACTGTTTTATTAATATTTGGATGAATTTTAGTTTATAACAGTTAGATATTCATTAGTCTTATGGCTACAGATTTTTATAGAAACTTATAGATAAACCTTTGAAATAAATAATTTCTGTTAACTAGAATTTCTCAACAACACTATGTTTTGGGAAAAATAAAATTTGCATTTGGCATGGGAACTTTCATGTTTACTACAGTACAATTATTTCAATATGGTACTCACTTGCACTCTTAGAGCTCTGGCAATCAAAAATATCTCCAACCACTTAGATGCATTGATCCCATTATATCATTATAGATTTGCAAATTAATTTTGGACTAGTATTATTGCTACATTTTTTTAAATATAGAAAGTTACTGTGAACACAGGCTGTTCTCTAGCCTTTATTGAAACATTTCTATTTAGTCATATTTTGACATATGGATACTTTGTGCTGTTGTTGCCTTCAATCTTCCCTAAGTAAAAGCTATAACATTTTATAGCCTAAAGCAATAAACAATAATACTGTATTGCTTAGATTTGTTGTCAGCTATACTTTCTACATTCATCCTAGTATAATCTTCAGTGTTTACATGCTAACAAAATCACCTAACAACAGGTTTAAAATATATTCAATTTTTAAAGTGTCAATTTAAAATACTGCAATTTAAAATACTGAGTGAAACCACTATTGTAGATATATTTGTTTTCAAGACAGAATATCATGGTGCTCAGGCTGCCTTTGAATGTTCTATGAGGCAGAGAAAAATCCTGAACTCCAGATTACCTTGTCTTCACCTCCCAACTGCTGACACTACACAACACGATAGCACATCCAGTTTACATAATGCTGGGGATTGAATCTAGGGCATTTTGCATGGCAGTGAGGCATGCTCCCACTGAACTACATCCCAAATCTAAGAGAGAACTTCTTGTCAATGGAATCAATTATCCACTACTACAGGGCAATTTCTAGAATTCTAAGAAATATTAACTTCAGGATTCAGTAAAAATCAACAGTTGTGCTCAAACATGAGAAAAACTTATTAAAAAGTGATTGTTAGCTGTGAATGTACAATTAGAAAAACCTGTGGGAGATCTTATCTACTTCCCATTCACAAAGGCATCTATATATGTTTCTCTTAGGGTTCACATTGATACTGAGCTTCCCTAGGGACATGGACTATAGGCTTGTTATCTTTTGCTTTACTGTTAGTATCCATTTATGAGTGAGTACATATCATGTTCATCTTTATGGATCTGGGTTACCTCACTCGGGATGGATTTTTTATAGTTCTATCCATTTGCATGCAAATTTCAAGATGTCATTTTTGGGAGGCACTGAGTAGTACTCCATTGTGTAAATGTACCACATTTTTTTTTAGTCCATTCTCCAGTTGAGGGACATCAAGATTGTTTCCGGGTTCTGGCTATTATTAATAATGTTGTTATGAATATAGTTGAACAAATGTTTTTGTAGTATAACTGAGCACCCTTTGGGTATTGTTGGTTCCTGAGGTAGGATAATTCCCAATTTTCCGAGAAAGTGCCATACTGATTTCCAGAGTGGTTGTACAAGTTTGCCTTCCCTCCAGCAGTGATGAAGTGTCCCCCCTTACTCCACATCCTCTCCAGTATAACCTATCATCAGTGTTTATGATCTAAGCCATTCTGACTGGCGTAAAATGATATCTTAAAGTCATTTTGATTTGCATTTCCCTGATGGTTAAGGATGTTGAAGATGTTCTTAAGTGTCTTTCAGCCATTTGAGATTCTTCTGTTGAGAATTCTCTGTTTAGATCTGTACCCCATTTTTAATTGGATTATTTGGAATTTTGATGTGTAATTTCTTGAGTTCTTTATATATTTTGGAAATAAGTCCTCTTAGGTAGGGTTGGTGAAGATCTATTCTCATTTAGTAGGCTGCCCTTTTGTCTTATTGACTGCGTCCTTTGCTTTACAAAAGCTTTTCAGGTTCAGGAGGTCCCACTTGTTTATCATTGTTCACAGTGTCTGAGCTCCTGGTGTTGCATTTAGGAAGTAGTCTCATTGTCCATGCATTGAGGGAGAGAAAGGAGGGTGAAAGCAGAAGAGGAGGGCAGACTAGGTAAGGAGAACTTGAGGGAACAGGATATTCACGGTGGGGGAAGGACAGATATGGAGAGCAAAGAAAGAGATATTTTGATTGAGAGAGCAATTATTGGGCTAGTAAGAAAACCATCACTATAGACAGTCCCAGGATGACTCCAGCTAAGACCCTCAGCAATAACGGAGAGTGTGCATAGGTAGTGGAGACTTTATGATGTGAATCCTATTTAGGGTAACTTAGGTAACTGGAGAAATGTCCTTGAAGGAGTCATAGTGATCTTAGCTGCCCATTTCTCCTTCCCTTTTTCACTTCTTGGCTATCATCAGGTGAACAGGTACTTTTGCAGTAAGCCCTAACTATGATGTATTATTCTCTATAGTCATTTAGCAATAGTCCTGAGAAACCATAGGCTAAAACTTCTAAGACACTGAGTAAAAGTAAACATTAATTTCCTTTTAAGTTAGTTATTTCAAATATTTTTGTCAGTAACATAAAGTAAATGCAATGATGAAACCAGATTTTTACTGGGAAATTCAGAAGATGTTCTGATAGTAATTTAATAGTCACTTTTCTAAAGTAACTATCCTTGAGTAGCTACTGGAATCAAGACCATGGGCATGGTCAAGGAAATCACAGCTAGATTACTGATTATCTACTTGACTGCAAGACTTACCTCATATACAGAAAGTAACATTATAGAGTACCACATGGCATTGTTCAAGGTCTGTAACACCAAACATACAAATTCTAAAAAGTAAACAATTAGTGAACTCATAAGGGCTATTTACAGATTGAAGTATTCTTGGAAGATCTTGTAATTAAAATATTACTGTATCCTTATTTATCAACAACAATATATTTTTGCATCATCCCAAGCATTGCACAAATTTACTCTAAAACCAGACATTGTATCCCAGCATTAAATAGAAAAAATGTAGACATCTAGGTTACATGAATAGTTCTTGATTTAATAATACATGATTGATTCTGTCTGCTTTTAGCCTATATAACTCAATCCACTATATGTTTGGGAAAACGCTTATCATAGAAAAAACTTAATCAAATATATATTATATATATGTATATAAGATATTGAGACTGGGTGTTCTGGTTAAAGTCTTCTGAATAGTTCTTGGTCTGGTGATTTATTTGTTGACAGCTTATGTTTGGAAAAGGAAGTGTGGAAAATAGTATCTGGAAGACTGATATAAAGTAGCAAGGATATGATCCAACAGGAAACGAACTTAGTCTCTTTTAAGAAGGTCTTTTAAGTTCAAATTATGAAGCAAAATAGTTATACCTTGAGAAGAAGCAGATTGCATTTCAGACTCTTAGTTAATCATTATCAAACCTGAGGTGTAAGATAATATTCTTTGAAATTCTATTTGGCTGAGAACAATTGTATGGATACAAGCTATCTTGTTTGTTATCTGCCACCATGAACAAAGGTGTAAGACTTTAGTCAGGAGGGCCTGGCCCAGTCACGACAGTTCCAACAAATATCTACACATAGTTACTTCATTTGTTGCTTCCAAATGCTATGCTCTATTTTTAATATTTCGAATTAGGAAGTATGAACTGATTAATTTTTTGTTTTTGTGTATTTGGTTACCTGTAATCAAACCTTCCCTATTAAAACATAGATACATTTTTATATATCAATATTTTATATAACTTTGTATGGATACAAATAAGGCCAGTTTAATTGAAACCTAGATACTGAATTTACAGCATTTTGCCTGATAGCTTTAGGAATATGTGCTTATATAAGGTCCTAGATTTAACAGCATATTCAGGGAAATATTTTAGAAATAATCAGCAGTAATTTGTATTGCATACTAAGACTACTACTGACTTTTAGAATAAAAGATGTGTTTATGATAATAAGCACAATGCCATTTTTAGCTAAGATACTTCCGAATTAGTGACTTTATAACAGAAATTATAGTCAGTTGTTTGCATTTGTTTATTGCCTCTTACATACATAACATAGTGTTTGTTAGTTTTGAGAAAGAAATACAGAAAGCAGATATTTTCTGGAGTTTTGTTCTAACTTGGAGAGCAAGACAATGAAAAAACAAGCTAGTTTTAGAAGGTAGTAAGCGCTATAAAGAATCTAGAGTAAAGAGCTGAAGGCTAGCAGATGATGTATGTGAACAGAGGAAGGTTTTAAATCAAGGGAGCTGAAGAAGCTTTCTGAGAATTTGCAAACTAAAGAGAAATCCAGCTGCTACCAGCAAGCAAACAGCACAGAGACAGAACAAGCTTAAGAAGCTGATGAAGATGTGTCGCTCAAAACACTTTAATAAATATACCAGTAGTTTCCCAGTAATGAAGTTGAAACCATTGCCAACCACAGTGTGAACAAAGATTCAACACTACTGGCAATTGTCTATGATATCCTGTCACTAGTGAAAAGATGACTCGGAGCTATATGAAAAGATTTGATATATCCATAATGAAATGAATTGCCATTATTTCACTGTATATTTCTAGGTACAATTATATCATGATCATTATTACTTAGTAAGGATGAGATGAGGGTATCCTCTTTTTTTTTTCTTCTTATTTCTCTTTTCAGGCATGAACTAAAACTTTAGTCCTGCATCTCCTCACACTTCCTGCTCACTGTTGTTTATGCTCTACCTGGTGAAGCTACTTGTAGACTTTCTTGGCATTTGACACAAAAACATAATTTCCATTTTTCTCCTTGCATTTCCTCTGGGCAGTTTCTAAGAGCTTGACTTGTCTACATTGCTTCTCTCCAGCTAGCTCTATTTTGTTCAAATTAAAATAAGATTGTCCTTTAATTTCCTTAATAGTTCATCTTTATATTATTTTATTTATAAGACTAAGAACCTGCAAAAGGGGCCTTGCGTATTCTGAAGAAAATATTAAGACAGTATTGACAAACCAACACTAGGAACATATTGTAGCAGAATGAGAATTACAATAGGATGTCAGAAATCTGAATTCTCATCCCAGAAGACCAAAGAAGAACAGGAAATTGTGAGGATATGAATGAAGAGATGAGCCCTCTCATGACAGAATCTAGTTAAATCTAACAGCAGAGAAGTAAGAACTTAAGCAAAATTAAAATTGCCTAGGGTCTTTATCAGTTTTTTAGGAGTTTCATGCAATTGACAAGGAAAGGACATGTATTAAACTTTGTGCAACATTAATGGATTCTGATTTTATTATTAAAAAATCCACTACACACACACCAGATCATGATGTGAGGTACCGCTACATTTCCTATTCCTTACAAACAAAACCTTACAAATAGGACTCGGTGTCATATTTTACAAGGTCTTCCCAACCTTCCAGCCCCAAACACCACATCCATGTTTGGTTCCAGGTACCGTTAAGAATCCCCTCTTCCATAGCCACTGACACACATGCATGGGTGGTGAAAGGTCATGTGAGGTGCGCCCTCCCTAACTTCTGAAGCACCGATAAACACACATATACTCCTACATGCATGCGGAATTTTTTTTTGTTTTGTTTTGCCAAGGCAGTTTCTTTATTCAACCAATAAAAGCAACACAGAAACAGAAAGACCTCCTACACCAACATAGATATCCCCATTCCCACTCCCTCCCTTCCTCCTGCCCTGCCCTTCCCCCACAACACCCCCATCCACTATTCAGAAAGGGTAAGCTTCCCATGCAGACTCAACAAAGTCTGACACTTCATTTGGAGACAAGGCCAAGGCCCTTCCCCCTATGTTTAGACTGAGTAGTTCAAGAGAGGGAAGAGCCATAATATGAGCAAAGGGGCCAAAAACATGATGGGGATACCCACAGAAACCGCTGACCTGACCTAATGGGAGCTCATTGACTCCAGACTGACAGTTGAGGAACCTGTATAGGACCAAACTAGGTCCTCTGAATGTGGGGGACAGTTGTGAGACTGGGGCAGTCTGTGGGGACCCTGGCAGTGGGGCCAGGATTTATCCCTAGTTCTTGAACTTGCATCTAGGAGCACATCTTCTTTGGTCGGATATTTTACTGCACACATTCTTACAGTCCAACTTTCAAAAGTTTTCATATATGTACATCTTGTATGTTGATCATATTCTCCCTCCCCCATGGGACCCTTCCATTCCTTTCCTTTCCCCTCCTATTAGTTCTGCTAGACAGTTTAAGGTTTTTATTATTTTTAGTTATATATTCATGTGCCTGCACATGTACACAGAGATCAGAGTTTAAGGAGTTGTTCCTTTCTCCATGTTGGGCCTAGGGATTGAGCTCAGGCCGTCAGTCCTGGTGGGAAGCATCTCTACTGGCTGAACCAGTTAAACAGGGCTTTTGTTTGTTTGCTTGCTCATTTATTGATATTTTAATCATGGGTGTGGACAAGAAAGGACAACTTTTGAGTGTTGATTCTCTCTTCCATCATGTCGGTGTGCAGATGAAACAAAGCTTGGTGCTTACCTGTTTAGCCATTTGACTGGGCCGTGCTTGATAATTTTACTTTTGTTTTATTTTGTACATGCATACATGATATTCTGAGTCTATACAAATCTAAAATCCACAATTGAAAAACAGTGATGTTTCTTCCCAAGAGATTCAGCCCAGCTTTTAATCAAGCCTTCAGTCTAGTAACTAACTTCATGTTGTATATGCAGGCAGTTGCCTTCCTTAAATCACAGTGATACCCCACTTTCTATCCTAGAGCTTCTTTTCCACACAACTGTTGTTGGAGTACCCTAGCACTCATACCCATGTGGTATGTAATCTGGGTGGCTAATAGCCGAAGATGGGAGCTGATAATGAATCCTGCTTTATTCCACCTCCTTGACCACATAATTCTCATTTGTATTTTCATGGAGCTTGTTTCTAAGAGGTTCTCAGAGGGTCTAACTAAGATTAAAATCTAGTTTTCGCCGGGCGGTGGTGGCGCACGTCTTTAATCCCAGCACTCGGGAGGCAGAGGCAGGCGGATCTCTGTGAGTTCGAGACCAGCCTGGT
>NW_004949182.1:1676939-1682066 GCF_000317375.1 Microtus ochrogaster
GCTCCTAGATGCAAGTTCAAGAACTAGGGATAAATCCTGGCCCTACTGCCAGGGACCCCATAGACTGCATGCAGAATTTTAAGAGAGCCTGGTTTTTTATTTCAGATTATTATTTCTTTGAGGACAGGATTTCCTGGGGTCCTGTTGATGCTGCATTTTTGGGTGATCACAATAAAACAGTACACAAATATAGCCTGATGACCCTCTCACTAAGGTCAGGCCAAAAAATATTAAACATAATCCCACCTTCAGAAACCAAGTCAATTTTCACAACTGAAAGGCGATCCTGGAAAGTAAGAAGTGTGGGGGTGATGCTGACTAGCTGGGATGTCCCTACACAAAAGAAACAAAGAAACAAAGCCTTCTGCTCTAATCCTGTTCTCACAGGACCCCACGTGCAGTCGAAGTGTGTTACCAAGCATTCTCGTGCAGATGCGAGTTCCGTGATTTCAACCTGACCAATGAGAGAGTCCCGATTGTCTATCCAATCTGATTGGCTCACTTCTGTACATGTCCACCAATCAGGTCTCAGACTAGGATGCACAGCACAGCGCGAGTTGGGTAGTAAGAGACAGTTTATGTCAGTCCTATGAGGTTGAAGGCAGAGCTTTCACTTCAAGGACACAGGTGGCAGAGGCTGTGCGCGCAGACAGTGAATGAAGCAGCGAATTTGGAAGAGGCAGGCATTTCTCATCTACTCAAACAACACCTGGTACAGGCTGATTGATTGCTGTCTTCCAAGCATATTTTGGGACCCCCACTCTTCTGTTTGTCAAAACAACTTTGGAATGGGGATTTGCCACTGGTCTTTGTTCCTACTGGTTGACTCATGAGGATCCCAAACGGTGATTCTGAGCTACTTGGGACTCTGTTCATCACTCTTTTGTCTAAAGAGTCTGTGCTAGCTGAGAAACCCAGGTCCCAAGACTGTGGACTTCCCCAGGTTGACTACTGTCCTATTCTCTGTCCTCAGTGGCATGTTTTAGGTTCCCTCAAAATTTACATTTTGCTTCTGTCATGTCAAAAATAGCAAAGTCATTCCCATTTACAGTTGTTTGCTAAAAATTGATTAAATTTGATTGTTGGAGCTATTGGCATTTGATACTATGTTCTTCATATGTTTTATTTGTCACCTTTTATATTACAATTGTTCTTCTGTTCTTCAGTAATGAACTGAACGTGAGCATGCCAGTTTCATGTGCTGTTGAACTTGCAGGAAAATTTCAAGAACTTTTAATAAGGAGTCTCATATCAAAGTACATAGACTGTTGGTTTATATTTTCTGTTTATTTTACATTTAGTGTTATTTCATACTATTTAGTTAACTACGTGTGTGGCACACACACACTTATCTGTCTGTGGCACACACACACACACACACACACACACACACACACACTTATAAAAGTCCAAGGAATACTTTGTGGATGGAAGTCAGTGTATCATTTCCAACATTTGGGATCAAGGGAGGAAAGCTCAGATCAACAGGTCTTGTAGCAGGCTCCTGTAGGCTATGTAGAACATATTGGAAATTGTCTCTTTCCTTCCCCTATATTGAATAGTTGGATAAATATTAGTGTTAATTCTTTTTGAAAGTCAGGTAGAATCCATACGTAAATGGATTTATACTAGTCCTTTATTTTCTTGATATTTCATCATTGAAAGTCTTCTATACAATACACTTTGATCATTTTCCCCCTTGGCCATTTCCCCCAAGACCCTCTCCTATCTTCTGATATCATCTGTTATTATAGTGTTATACTCTTATTAAAAAAAGAAAAATTAAAATAAGTATTGAAGACCTGTAAAATGTCCTCACAATAGAACAATGAGTCAGATAATCTACCATGTTTCTATTGACTTGATTTTGTGTTTATCAATGATTCAGGGCATGGTTCCCACCAGGAGGAGTGGTTAAGTTACCCAATGATAATCCATTGGAGGAAAATGATTCTTCTTTGCCATCTGGAAACAAATTCTGATGCTTTTTCAGTTGGGGATGGTACTCTGTTTCCACTTACCATTTTCAATGACAAAACACCCATCTGACTTGAACCTTTGTATGCTTGTGTGTATTGCTGCAGTCTCTGTCAGTTCTGGTGCTCATTAGTTTCCTTGATTTCAGAGGTAATCTCCTATTACCTCTGTCCCTTAGTATCTTTCTGCAGTGTCTTCTGCCTATCTCCCTGAAACTTGAGGGAAGTTTTTCATAAAGTCTTCAAATTGGGTCTGAGTATTACAAAACCTCATATTCCCTTTACAGTGCTGTGAGTCTCAGGGTTACGTACTGCTCAGGCAAGAATTCAGTTTACTGTTGTGAGCTGTTTGAGACATTGATCTGTTTGTGTAGCAGGCCATCATGAAAAGTCATTCTGTTCACTGTGTTCTTGATACAGAATAATAATAGCAGGTTTTCCCATAGTGCATGACCTATCCACTCAGTGTCTTGTCCACCTGAGCAGTGTCAGTAACTATGTCCATCTCCTGGAGGGGCCTTAATTCCAACCAGAAAATGAATGGTTACTGCCATAGTTACTAACATTGTACTTATGCCAGTATTGCAATAGTTCATTGTGCAAGTTGGTCACTGTAATCCTCATGTTTGCAGCTAGGGGATGTTGATCATTATCTTCCCCCTTAGTAGAATGCAGAGTACATTTCTGTATCATACATGTTAGTCAGTAGTGGGGAGGCTTCTAGCAGTTGAAGCACCAGCTCAACTGCTCAATGATGCCTGAGATACATGACAATAACAATAACATGGGATGATAGGAATAGTCTTGGCAGTAGATGTGAGCAATGTCATTTTCGTGGGGTCCATTTTCTGCTATGAAAACAATAGAACCCAATCATGTCACTGGAAGCAAGAGTTTTCCTTGCAATTCTTTTCAAATAATACTGAACTATGTCTATTACTAATTTTCATAGGTTTATATATGCTATCTTTTGAGTTCTGAGAGGTTGCATGTGTTTATAAGTTTACCATTTGCTCCAATTTCACAATTCATGGGAGCATAGGTTTTCAAAACATTTTCAAATGAAGGATCAGATCGCCAGGGTAGTTAGGGACACCTTGGACATCAGGGCCTCAAAATCAATTGACTCATAAGGACTCGGAGAGATCATGGATCCTCTCGGGGGAGGTCTTACCTAGGTCCTGTGCATATATGTTGTTTCTGAGTAGTTTGATGTTACTGTGGAATTAGGAAGGGTGTGTGGGGAGCAGGGGAGTTGGTTGCTGATACTTTTACCTACTTGTGCTACTATTTCCTCCTTTTTGGTTTTCATGTTCAGCCTTGATATGATGGCATGTACACAGATTTATAGAAGTATATTATGTTCTGTTTGGTTGATGCCCCTGGGAGGTCTGTTCTTTTCTGAGGGGAGATCCAGGGAGGGTAAATGTGTGGAAGAGGCAGGAGAGCCTGGGCCAGGGAGGAGAGAGAGAAAAAACTCTAGTTACAGTATAATATATGAAAGAAGAATGAAAAGTTTACTTGACTATAAAATACTAGAAAGATAAAAGTACTAGGACACCTGAAAAATTTTACTAAGAAATGTGTTGACATTATTAAGTCCTAAATATACTTTTTGTTATATCTGCACATAGAGAACAGAGAAACCTTAGGACATGGGCTTCATTTTTAAGTTATTAGGAAACATTATATTTGTTACACCTGTCCACAAAGTAACATTGTCAAATCTTAAGAGAAGTGAAGAAGTATAAAATAATGTAAATTTAATAATCATGTATAAATTCATCAAAATTATGGGAAGTGTAAAAATTCAAAACCAGTTGTAAGTGTACAAATAATTTAAATTATATTAATGAAACCATTGATTTGTGAAAAATGTTTAAGCAAGTGACCTTTTATGAAAGCAAGTGACCAATTTTCATTAAAGTGTTGAAAAGCATGATATCATTCACCCAACTATCTCAAAGTAAAATATACAATTTGGGAACAGGAAAAAATAGGTAATTCTGATGGCATAGACAGGTAAAGGATTACTTTATAATCTGGTAATGTAAAATTTTTTCTTAGAAATAGAATTCCTTTCTCTCAGCCTAGAACAACATCTGCAAATTGTGCATCATTCTTTTTATTCCTTTGATTTCGTTATTTCTTATGGCATGTTGATTCTTCCTTATGATTTGTACTCTATAATTTCTTTTTTTTTTTCATTTAAACACTGCCTGGCCCATTAGTTCTAGCCTCTTACTGACTAACTCTCACATCTTGATTAACCCATATCTAGTAATCTGTGTATCACCATGGGGTTGTGGCTTACCGGGAGGATTCTAGCCTACATACATCTCGGGCCAGAGCTTCATGGTGTCTGCCTGACTCTGCTTCTTTCTCCCAGCATTTTATTCTGTCTACTCCAGCCACCTAAGGGTTGGCCTATCAAAAGGACAAGGCAGTTTCTTTATTAACCAATGAAAGTAATACATAGACAGATGACCCTCCTACATCACATCTGGAATTGAGGCTGACTCCTGAGCCGGTACTCTTGATGGCATTCAGTTGGAGTACGGCATTCCCCTCCTCAAACATCCAAGGGTCAGCTCCTATCTGAGAGTCCCAAGATCCTTATGTGAACAAAGTAATCCAGTGAAAGAGTGGACTTCAGATTCTTTTAAAGAAAGAATAATGTTTCCACTGAACAGGATACCCTTCTTGACTGACTCCTTGATGCTCTCGAGGTCCCAAAACTTGGGCTCTGTCCTTGGCATTCTCTGCCCAGTTTTAGAAAAGAAAAAATCCTCTGTAACAGTTTAGCAAACGTTTTATGCTCTCTTTAATTTTTTTGCTGACATTTTGTCTGGAAGATGCTGTCTCCTTGGAGTCATCCACCACCTCTGGCTCATAATTCTTCCCATTCTCTTCGGTTTTGTTATTTCTGCAGGAACGCTGATTCTGCTTTGCTATCTGTACTATGTACTTATACTAAGAGTTTTTTCAAAGTGTTTATGATTCCATGATTCCCATTGTTTAGGTTAGTGAAAACTTAGCAGTAAACAAATATTCAAAATTTCTCCTAAAGACTGAGACAGAAATGGTTTGGTTTGCATAGAATATTTAGTTCATTTCATCTTCAGATATATTTACAGAATAAATAGGATAT
>NW_004949182.1:1682385-1683267 GCF_000317375.1 Microtus ochrogaster
TGGCCTCTGAGCTCACTTCCTCTTCCGCCTAGCATTCTGTTCTGTTTATTCCTTCCACCTATGTTTTAACCTATGAGTCCTGTGAGGTTGAATTCAAGGACACAAGTGGTACAGGGAAGTATACACAGACAGTAAGTGAAGCTGTGAATTTGGAGGAGGCATCTCTGATAAACTCAAGCAAAACCTGGTACATTCTGATTGGCTGCTTTCTTCCAAGACTATTTTGCTTTCATTGGATCCAAAATGTTCTCTTTGTTTTCAAAGCCATTTTGTAGTAGGGACATGTTCCTACTATCTGAAGAATCAGGAGCTAAAGACTACATTCTGAACAACCTAAGGACACTGCATCATTCTAGTCTAAACAGTCTGTGCTTGCTAGACACCCAGGCCCCTGCCCAGAGCACTGTGTGCCATCCCAAGGAGACTGCGGCCCTCCTATTCCAGTGGCCTGTCTTAATGTTTCCTCAAAATTACATTTGAGTCTGGCATGTCACACATAATAAAGTCATCTTTGTTTGTAGCTATTTTATGGAAAATGATTAAATTTCATTATTGGAGCTGAATGTTTTTTTCCTATATTATTTTAATATGGCATATTTGTCAACTTTCATGTTAGAATTGGTCTTCTCGTTCAGTAAAGAACTGAGCTTTTGCATGAATATGGCCTTCTTTAGGTGTTGTTGAACATGATAAAAAATTTTAAGTATTTTAAATATGGACGGACATGTCTATGTCTATAAACAGTTGGTTTATAATTTCTGTTTATTTTACATATATGGTTATCTTGTTGTGTTCATTGATTTTGCTGTGTGTGTATTTATCTGTCTGTGCCACAAAACACACACATGGAAGTCAAAGTAAACTTGTGGGTGGAAGTCAATG
>NW_004949183.1:0-7179 GCF_000317375.1 Microtus ochrogaster
TTCTCTCTCTCTCTCTCTCTCTCTCTCTCTCTCTCTCTCTCTCTCTCATTAGCAAAATTATTCGCAAAAAATAATTCTTACAGGTCTTCCTAAGACAAAAGTTCTCCTTCAGAGGAGAGGATTTTCTGCTCTCTTCTTATTCTAGAAGTATGTTTGTTAACATTGAGGTAAAATGTAATGTCAATCTCATAGCACAATTGGAAGATTTTGGAGAATATAGGGAAGAGAATTTATGCTTTCAAGTAAGAATTTCTATCTAGAGCACAGATATTATCATTACAGACCACAAAGTTATAGCAAGTATTATAAACATTACTAAACACCTCCAGTCATTGCATAACAAAGAATTCATTTCTTTAATTTTTTTAAAAATAAACTTTTATTTGTTTTGATAACTCAGGTTTATAAAAGGAAACTTTATAATTTGCTGTGGTATGAATATAAAATGTCTCACACAGGCTTTTGTTTTTGAAAATTAGTCCCTGACTAGTGGTACTATTTTGGAATGTTGTGGGAAATTCTGTTCACTGGCTTAGCTTGTCTATTTATGGTCATAGGGCATTAGTTATCAATTATAGCCTGGTTCATATTCATACCTAAACACAACCCATTTCTGCTTCCTTATCATTTGAGATGTGATAAAGCAGCCATCCTCTACCTGCTCAATTACTTTAGCCAATTTGCCTTTCCTGCTAGACTGGCTGGCAACTGTAGTGTACTAGCTGTGTGATTTGAAACATTCCCTCCAGGAGAGAGAAGGGATGACCACGAGATTCAGAAAATGAACAACACACAGGTGTCTGGAACTCCTTTAACTTAACAACATTCATAAAATGCCCTCCAAAAAATTCTGTGAACAGTAAATTATTAGTGAAGGAGGAAACATTTTGACAAGTCATGCTGCCTGTAAGAGACTACCCAAACATTGGGTTGCCTGAAAGTCTTTAAAAGAAGTCCAGACTTGGGCTGGAGAGATGGCTCAGTGGTTAAGAGCACTGACTGTGCTTCCAGAGGTCCTGAGTTCAATTCCCAGCAACCACATGGTGGCTCACAACCATCTGTAATGGGGTCTGGTGCCCTCTTCTGGCCTGCAGCCATACATGCAGACAGAACACTGTATACATAATAAATAAATAAATCTTAAAAAAAATGAAGTCCAGACTTGCAGGACTTTATCTCCTAGATAAAGGCAATGAGTGTGCTCTCCACTGATAATGATACAGTTGAGTCATCTGTGAATAACCCTTACCCATACTGCTTTATGTTATCTCAGTATATCCCAATGGACATTACTGAAATAATTTCTTTGTTCTGTTGCTGCTTATTCCCTACTTGGGTCATATAGGTATTTGATCATATCTCCCCCAGAAAACTTTCAAAGTCTCACATTGTACCCACAGTATTAGGGATCCTGCTATCTCCATTTCTGTAGATCTTGCATTAAAGATATCAGCCACTGTGTCTACCTTTTTAAAAGCATGCTTTTAAGAGTTTGAACTCAGGTTTTCATACTTATGTGACAAGCACTTTCCTGAGTCTTCTTCCTAGTCTGAAGGAATACATTTTAATGAAATTATTTTATTTCACTAAAAATGTATTTTTACTATATATACTAGCATATTGTAAGTATGCAACATATATATGTGTATTCACATATGTATATATACCACATATATGTATATACACACACATGCAAGCATATATATATATATGTGTGTGTGTGTGTGTGTGTGTGTGTGTGTGTGTGTTACACATATGAACTCATGGAGACTAACAGCAAGCAGAAGGTCTGCAACAATTTCAAGCCTGATTGGGATCAGTGCTAAGACAGGAAAACAGACATAGGCTCTCACACCAAATAAAAACTATCTACAACTATATCTGCTTAAAAAATAAATTTTAGCTTTCTCCAATGGGGAGTTATTAGGTATACAAGTCACACTTCACAGTATGTACCATGCCAAAAACTAATTGGCCAATATAAAACATACTCAATGCTATTTTTGTAGACTTTTTGTCTCATATTGATTTGCTTTGACAATTTTTGTTTTATTGTACCTTTGTTTATATAATATGTTTTAGATTTTGTTTTTGTGGAGTGCATTGTGTTTTTTATTTCTTTTGTTGTTTGGTTTTCAATGAGAATGGGAAGTAAAAAGTAGAGTTAGTGTATGGGGCAGTGGGGAGAGGCTGGATGAAATTGGGGGATGAGAAACCTGTGATCAGAATACATTATAGAAAATTTTCAGTAAAAAACACTAGTATTTTTCTGTATCTGACACATAAACATAAGGTTTATCTATAACTCATTTAATTATCCTCTAAATGTTGTATTAACAATGCTGTTTCACATGAGAGAATACTGACTCACACAATTTTGTTGTGAGATATTTGATTGCTGTGTGAAATCTGAGACTGTGCTAAGAAAATTAACCTTGTCGGTGCCAGCAGCTAATTGACAGGAATTAGCCTTAGAGAGAATGGAGGAGACAGGAATGCAGACAGCGATGCATATGAAGGAATAGGGAGGGACATAGAGATTCAATCTTTTTGGTTTCAAACCAGTGGAGAGACTCTTCTCTTGCTCGGTCTCCTGTCTTAAATAAAGGTCAGCTGGTTGCTTGTTGGATTCTCTGATCCAACATTTTTTTTTCACTGCAACACATTACTCCCTAGTGTTCATTGGTAAATATAACCTTAAAGACTTAGTTAAAGCCTACATTTGGTGGCCTGGCTGAATTCAGGGGGACTAGAAATCCTGCCATGTTACAGTCTTAGTGGTGGATTGTTGACTGTGGGGCCAAACAGTGCAGACCATAGTTAAAACATGTGTTGATTCAGGTACAGCCATTAAGCCAACAGAAAAACTTTATTTATCATTCCAAAATGGACATGATCACACCAACAGAGAAGCCATACCAACAGTCTGCTATTTTTCTTACAAGGATCTCTCCAAGCCACAGACACCGCTTATGGGGGACTCAGGAATTATGGAAGGGTCCCTCACCTTGATGTTGATGTCACTGCTGCAGACAAATTGAAAAATCAATGATTTGATGAAAAACCTGGGAAATTCTTAAAGAATTAAGAAATTTTCAAAAGAAAATTTCCCATGTTCAGAATGAGAAATATCAAAATTCAGGGAGTTAGAACTCTTTAGTGCTAGAATGTATAGCATAAAATGGAAAAAAATAAATGAAGGAATAATCAACTTAGCTTTAATTGACATGATACTGATTACAATTACTATCATTTTAGTAATTCATATTTTACTCTTAAAGAGATGCCAAATAGACCAGGATGGAGGGGGGAGGACTTCGGACTTTCCACAGGGCAGGGAACCCTGACTGCTCTTCAGACTCGAGAGGGAGGGGGAGAGGAGGGGGGGAGGGTGGGAGGAGTGGGAGGCTGGGAGGAGGCGGAAATTTTTTTTCTTTCTTAATAAAAAAACAATAAAAAAAAATAAAAAAACAAATATCTTGTTTAAATAGTTCCTTATGCGAATGAGTTACATAGAAAATAAAAGATGAAATTATACATTAAAAAAAAGAGATGCCAAATATTAAAAGTTAATAAGATGCAAGCTTTAGAAAGCTTTACTATTGTTAAGATAGATATAAGCTTCAGAGAGACCTACAAATAAAAATAACTCAGATACAGACAGAGGAACTTAGACAAGTACCTGCCATACCTATGCATGATGAAACTTAAGAGGGGTGGCAAAAGTTTATTAGAAACCAACATTAGATTCTCTAGCTACTATACAAGAGTGACCAGCAGATGGTAGGCACCCAGAGGTGATGTAGAAGTTAAAGTCATTTCATATGGTATCTTTTCAGTCTATGTGAAGCAATGTTAAAATCATTGGCAACTCAGAATTCACTTATCTCCCCAAACTCGAAAGATTTAGCTACAGCAATATTAGAAGCTGGTCCTTAATTACAATGGCTAACATGGTGGAAGCAGGAAGCAAGGGCCATAGAACAATGAAACAAGGCTAGAAATATTGATATTTCCCAAGATCAGTTATTCAGTGAAGGCCAAATGCTGAATTTCAAGGACAACTTGAATTTGATGACCACACCTTTGTCCTATGTTGTTTAGCATCTTTGAATACTCAGGACAAGATTAAAGAATCAGAAAGAGGTCTGAGTCATTTACTAAAACTATATATGGCTCATATAAGCCTTCACTAATTGGTTGATTGTTTTCAGCTGTAAATAGAATAGTATCAGATCCAGAAGTCAGAAAAATATTAATTGAATCATTGGTTTTAGAAAATGCTAATTCAGAATGCAATGAGGTGATTAGGCAATTAAAGGCCAGATCAACAGCAATAGATGATTGGATTAGAAATACAGTTGACCTTCTCTCCTTTGATACAACCCAAAAAATAGATAAGATTCCCTGAGAAAATTAGGAGCATGAGGGTGGTGGGAGAAGGAACAGAGGAAGGGGAGGAGGAGGGGAGCAGGGAAGGGGCAAGGAGAACTTGAGTGAACTGTATTATTCAGATGGGGGGAGATCAGAAAAGAAGAGCAAGGAAAGAGATATCTTTATTGAGGGAGTAACTATGGGGTTAGCAAGAAATCTGGCGCTATAGAAATTCCAAGAAATCTACAAGGACGACCCCCTTTATGACAGACACATCAACTTTTAGAAAACAATCCAAACAATGAACTTTTTATATTTCAGGAAATGAAAAGAAATGAATGTATGAATACCATATCATCTTTTTTGGGAGACCTGGTTGGAATTAGTAACACTTTTTTATAGATAATTTTTTTAGATTGATTTATTATGTATACAACATTCCATCCATGTATGCTTGCAGGCCAGAAGAGGGCACCAGATCTCATTATAGACGGCTGTGAGCCACCATGTGGTTGCTGGGAATTGAACTCAGGACCTCTGGAAAAACAGTCAGTGCTCTTAACCTCTGAGCCTTCTCTCCAGCCCCTTAGTAATACTTTCTATTGGCTAATGAGTAACAAGCTTCAGAGAAAATGATGTCTGGTACTAATTAATTTGGCATGAAATTTAATGCAACAAAATAAGCATACTAAACATTCATATTATAATTCAATGCTATCCTGATGCTGTGCACAAACTTATTTTTTCTGCAAGTTTTGGGTATGGAGATTTTATTAGCAATTCTGACCAGTGAATCTACCCATATTCCATATTGAATCAAAGGAAATAGGGAACATGACTCACAGTAGGAACAGTGAGTTCTCTTCAATTTGCTATTAAGAAAATAATGGTATTTTATGAGTATCTGCAGTAATTACCATTACTTCCAGCAGACTTAGAATATAACTAAAAATGAAAAGAATAGCATCTTGTTTGAAGGATCTCTTCAAACAGAAACTAGAGAAAAAATGGGGAGTGCTGGCTTGATACACTGACTCAGTCCCTATGCCTGGTAAATAAGGAGACAAGTGACTACTTCACTAGAAATGAACATTAAAAGATGAAAAAATGGAAAACTGTTTTACAGGAGTTTTAACAGTTGTGAGAAATATCTTTCTTCTTATTGAACATGCATGTTAGCATATGGCTGTTGCATAATTTATAGAAATATTGCCAAATTTAAACATTCAGGGAAAAGAAGACCCAGGCATAAGATTTGAGAAAAGTTGTCAGAATATTACCAGAAAACAAGCAAAACAGACAGATAAACAAAGGAAATCTAATATACTAGATTTTGTGCAAAGTCTGGCCACTTTTAAAAATTGGGGCTAATTATTGCCATCCTCATTTTTTAATTTGTATTTAGTACATAAAAGAGTAATATATTTTTTCTGATTTTTTTTCTTTTTCTTTATTTTATCAGGAGTAGTAAGAACACAGAAAGCAATATGCTATAACATATAGCTACAATATTCAGAAATGGTAATATCTGATATCTGGGTTCATTCAGTCATAATTTTAACATGCCATAACTTTTTCATAGCATTTTTTACTTCTGCATTCCTTAGCGTATAGATGAGTGGGCTGAGAAAGGGTGTTCCAATTGTATAAAATACTGCTACCACCTTGTCCATAGGAAAAGTGGTTGGTGGTCATGCATATATGAATATGCAGGGACCAAAGAATAGAATAACTACTATGATATGAGAAGTGCAAGTAGAGAGAGCCTTTTTCCTCCCTTCTGCACTATGGTTTCACAGAGAGTGTAAGATGACAAAATATGAGATCATCAAAAGAACAAAACTGCTTGTGCAGATTGCACCACTGTTCGACACTAAGAGCAGGTTTATCATATATGTGTCCATGCAGGCAAGTTTCAACAAGGGTTGCAAGTCACAGCAGTAATGGTCAATCAAATTGGGCCCACAGAAGGGCATCTCAAGGCCAGAACAATTTGAGCAGTGGAATGTATAAAAGACCCTATCCAGGCGAGAACAATCAGGATGACACAGACCTGACGGCTCATGATGACTGGGTAACGCAAGGGTTTGCAGATAGCCACATAACGGTCAACATCCATAAGAATAAGGACAAAGATCTCCATGCAGCCACATAGATGGAGAGCAAAGACTTGTGTGATACATTCATTGTAGGAAATGATGCTCTTTTTAGAGATGGCATCCACAATGAGTCTTGGGGCTGTGGATGTTGAAAAGCATGAGTCAGCGAAGGACAAATAAAACAGGAAAAAGTACATGGGACTCCCAAGAGTCCGGCTGAACTTGATTGTCACAATAATGAGTGTATTCCCCACCACAGTAACCATGTAGAAAATTAAGAAGATTACAAACACCATTTTCTGCGTCAGGGGATCCTGTGTCAAGCCTAACAGTCTAAACTCAGTTACATTGCTGTTCTGCTTCATTGTGTCAGTCCATGAGAGGAAATCACAGGTCAGAAATAATCTGAAAAAGAGAAATGAAAAGTATAAAATGCATGCTAAATTTGGAAGTTAAATAGGGTCCATCCAATGACTTATTAATTATTATTCTCTTTTCATGTATCTGAAAATATCAGTTCAATTATTATTAAATAAACTGCAATTCAAATAATGAAGGAGCCATAGATATTTGGATAGAAGCATTAATTTTGGAGGTATAATTTGAGTAGTTAACTTTCAGAATTAAATACCCCTTATTAGTTTATACGAGATCTGTTTATGATTACTATGTTGAAAATATTCAAAATATTTTGCATGTTCAATTT
>NW_004949183.1:14844-16047 GCF_000317375.1 Microtus ochrogaster
TGCCTTTCAGGTTGTTGGAGGAATTCTTGCCTTGGTGCCTTCCCATCTCTTCCTTCAAGTGGAGCCAGGAGAGGCCTGGTGTCTTGGTCCAGTTTTTGCTGTGACTGACTGGTTGTATCTCTTCAGTGTAGAAGCAGGAACCGTCCAGTCCAGATGGAACTTCTCAGCACCGAAACATAGATGCCTGGTAGTCCAATGACTCACGGACAAAAGGGAGAACTTGGGGGCAGGGCGGGGACTAGTAGAACACAGGACACCCTGACGCAAAAGCTGAAGGTGCGCGTGCTCCCTTTGGGGGGGGGGTGTTTGAGGCATGCTGGTAGGCAGGCATTCACCTCTCTGGGTGGGTAGCCTCAGTGTAGGAGCAGAAAACTGTTCCTGAGCAAAGGACCTAGCAGATAACGCAGGCTCTTGGGGGCGGGAGGCGGGTGTAAGAAAGACAGCCCTGCAGAAGGAGCTCGAGGAGGGAGGGTTTGTGGTCTCTTCTGGGTCAATCCGCCCCTGGATAGCACACACTCACCCGTCCGGATGGAACTCCTCAGTACCTAAACAGGGCTGCCTGGTAGCCCAATGATCCGGGGACAAAAGGAAGAAACCGGCAGGCGGGACGAGATCCAGGAGTGCACAGGCACCCCTGGAGCACAAGCTGAAGGTGCCCGGGCTCCCTTTCGGGGGTCCTTCACTCACCGCTCTGGGTGGGTCGCCTTAGTGTAGGAGCAGAAAACTCTTCCTGAGCAGAGGACCTAGCAGAAAATGCAGGCTTATGGGGGGGTGTGTGTAAGAAAGACAGCCCTGCAGAAGGAGCTGGGGGAGGGGGACCTGTGCTCTCTTCCGGGACAGTCCGCTTCTGGAAAGCACACACTCACCCGTCCAGATGAAACTCCTCAGTTCCTAAACAGGGCCCCCTGGTAGCCCGATGATCCGGGGACAAAAGGAAAAAAACCTGGCAGGTGGGGTGAGATCCTCTCTGGGTGAGTCGCCTGTCCAGGTGGAACTCCTCAGTACCTAAACAGGGCCTCCTGGTAGCCTATTTATTTATTTTTTAAAGATTTCTGCCTACATGTTCAATTTAATATGCTTTTATTTTATTTGAACCCCATAGTTTCATAAAAAGAAACTTATGTGCTAAATATTTTGAGGTAATGATCATTTAAATATGTGAGCCTAACAAAAGAGAAACAATGATCATAAAACTTTATATTT
>NW_004949183.1:17317-17876 GCF_000317375.1 Microtus ochrogaster
ATTCAAACTATGTTTATTATAGAGTATTTCATACACTGATACACACATATATGTATATATATATGTGCTTACACATACTTATGTTTATTTACTTTGTAATTGTTTTAATTTTATATAATATATATCAAGTCAAAATCAAAAATTTACCAAAGTAGTATTTATCAGATACACACATATAAACTAATTTTAAAAGAGATACTTTGCCCTGTTGAAATTAAATACATGAAATGTGCAGTTTGTTTCGTTGAGTTATATGCTCAGATTCCAGCTGGGAAACTTCTTATAACAATGCTTTAATACCTATCTTTTAAGCAATGTTGCTTACAAATATGTAAGAAAGTCAAAGTTACATTTGTTTGTGATGTGAGGTCAAATGTCATGTTTTTAATGTGTAAAGGAGGTACAATACCTGCACAGTTACACAGAAAAGGTGTTTACCCTAGGGATAATCACTCACTGGAAATGAAAATATGTTCAGCCTTTCAATGGCTGCTAGGGTCAGAAGGAACTTGAATCTCATAAAATTATCACTGAATTAAAATAAATCTATGAAGACTTA
>NW_004949183.1:19052-20221 GCF_000317375.1 Microtus ochrogaster
GATAATAGAGAAAGCTCCACTGGACACAATTTTTGAATGATTTATGCATTGTGTCCTCCAATAATTTAAGCATAATTATCTACCTGACTCAAGTAAGCTGGTTAAAGAGCCTTACCCCTAGAGATACAGGGTGGAAAGGACAGACAGAGTTCTTTCAGGGGATGAATAGGATAAATACTTAATTTGTCAAGTGATAAACATTTACAAGAGCCATGTTAATGCATATTGTAACATACATATACATCAGACATGATAAAAATGACACTTGGATAATTTGGTATTTTATACCAAATCCACAAAGGCTTCTATCAATAATGACAGATATAACCAAATCTTGTTTAGGATTTAAAGACATGTCAACACTTGTGGCACATTTTTATAATGCAAATAAAGTTAGACATGATGGAGAACATTTTGGAATTTTCTAAAAAATGAAACAAAGAAATGCCTATGATTTAGCAATTATCCTGTTGGCAACATATGCATAGGAAAAGAAGTCAGTGTTTCTTAATTCATAACATTACTATGATTATTGTATCCTTATTAACAACACCCAATATAAGGAACCAACCATAAGTTCCATCAACAGTGTTGTAGTTTGGCATTGCAGTAAAAAACAACATGAATAAAAGAAATCTGGGAGAAAAGGGTTTGTTTGACTTATATATTATAGTTTATCACTGAGAGAAGCTAAGACAGCCACTGGAGACAGGAAATGAGGAAAAGAAAAACTGAGCAGGAATGCAGATTCCTAGCTTGGATTTTAACTGACTCTGGATCCACTAAAATTGACATCCAAGTTTTGCATCACCAATAGATGATTGTATAAAGTATAGCATAAATAGGCTAAAAATGATATTCAGCCATAAAATAGAAGGAATTTCTGGCATGTACAACAGCATGGACAAAGCTGAGAGACAATATCATAGGTTAAATGAACTGGACACAAAACATAATAAGAAAAATCTCATTTATACTAAAATCTAAGACAGATTAACAGCACAATGGTGGTTTCTAAAACACTAAGATGTTTTTCTTTGGGTTCACCTTCTTATTTAGCTTCTATAGGATATCAAAATATAGACTCACTGACCTTTATTTGTGGCTAGAAACCAATTATGAGTGACTACATCCCATGTTCATCTTTTTGGGTCTGGGTTACCTCACTC
>NW_004949183.1:21866-27082 GCF_000317375.1 Microtus ochrogaster
TGTATCTATATATCTATATGAACATTTGTCATCTTTTTCTTACATCCATCATAGCATCATCTAACTCAAAACTATATGTAATTTTAATTCATTATCAATGAAAGACCTTTATTAGAATATTACAAACTGAGAAGGAAACTTTCATATGCATTTTACTCTATTTCACATGTTGATAAAGGTAGGAGCTTAACTCACCTAGCTGTAAATTGAAATAAGAATTCAGAGAATTTATAGCAGATATGCATTTGAGTGACTTCCATTAGATTCTCACTAGAATATTGATAAATACTTATAATTATTTTATGTTGATGAAATATGAATCTATAACTCTTAGTTTATTTTTAAATATTTGCCTACATGCATAAAGAAAATAAGTCCATTGTAGAAATTGACAGTCTATAGATGGATGCAAAAGAAATCAAATGCTACATAGTCAATGAAGTGGTAAACATCATGTAGTATTGATGAGTAAAATTTGTTCTTTGTAATTTCACTTTGAAACACCACTGTGTCCCTTAGATTAATTTCTCTTTCTACATACAATTTTTAAATAAAGGCATTTATCATAATTTTGAAACTCAGATATCAAAACTTGTTTCCCTGTGCTTTGAGTTCTTGCCCGATATCATACATAAATTTTGTTATGCTTATCACTGATACCCAAAAGTCAGTATCTTGATCATTAATTTTCATTATTTTTAAGCAGTAGAAAAGAATCATGGAGGGATAGCTTAACACACACGAGCACTTATTGCTCTTGCAGAGAACCTATGTTTAATTCATAGTATCTACATTATGGCAACAACAATCTCTAACTTAATTCAAGGGGAACAAATGCTCTCTTTAAAAACTCTCAGGAATCATGCACACACACATACTGCAGCTACACATATGCAAGCAAAGCATTCATGCTTTTAAGTGATCAGACAAACACATGGTGTACACACACAGGCAAAGAAACATTAATGCTCTTCAGAGAACAGGTATACATGTGGTGTTCATACACATAAGCAGGCTAAATGTTCATACACATTAACCTAAATACATTTTAATTCATTTAAAATAGAGAAAGTTGTCTTTCAAATTTGATTAAGTGATTTAGTTTTCAAAGATGACCTGAAACGTACATACAAAGGTTTGTATCTGTGTCAGTTATTAGATTCTGCATTAGAGCAGTTCATAGTTCTCATCACAATGAACGGCAGATATTGCAGGAATCAGAAAGAGCACTGTGGATAAGTGAGACTCCAGAATATATTAACTGTATTACATCTCAGTTTGCATGAGGATGATGAAATTTTCATAAGCAAAAGCTAGAAAAGTATTGACTTTTTCTGTTATAAAATTTCCCACACTATAAAAATAAACTATATTGGAAGAAGTAATATTTTATATTTTGATATGATCATAATTTCCAGATCTAAGAATAAGTTGAACAAAAAAGTCAAATATAAATTACAATCCATCCCTTTCCCTAAAACCATACTTACCTTCATCTTTTGAAACTTTTCTGCTCTCGGAGAATGTTGAAGTTTTTGATGCCTGAAAATTAAACTGCTTTTCTGGAGATGACAACTGTGATGAGATCCTACAACAAATTCTTGGCAACAACCACTAAGTTATCCTATATATGAGGATATTTAGTTTGCAAACTTGTATGACTAGATAATATAAAATACCACTTCATTCTACTGTTTTCTCAAATAATATGAATAGTCTGAGGTATGCTTCTCAGAAGTAGAAGAAAAATAGAAATTATAACATTTAGTAATATTTCAGGGAGTATTGCTTTCTGTCTACACACACCATTTATGAAGAAACATGAAGAATATTTTAAGTTATTGCCAGATTATTTGCAGAGTACTAGCATTTCTTGTGTTTTAATAAACAGTGCCTAGAAATGTGTGTATCATTACCTATAAATGTAGATAATTGATGTGTAAAATAAATAGAAAATTGTAGTTTATAGCATGTGATGTATAGGCACCTTTATATGATCACTTGCAAGGATACCCAAAATTTTCTAAATAATAAAAAATAAATTCTGTAAGTGTGCCATGTCAGAATTTTTGCCCATGAAACAATGAGATAAGTAATAAGGAAAGTGTACATTTCATTTTACATTACTTGAACTGCAAAATTAATCAAAATCATGCTAAAGTCAGAAAGTATGTGTGTAAAGTGTGCTACAATGTGTCACTTTCATCATCTTTTGTGACATTTATAAAGATCTGACATTGTTGCGAGAGGTCCTTCCGCTCCTCCAGCCTATAGCCGCTGAGATACCGGCCCATTTAAAAAAGTGGCCACTTCCCTCTCCTCTCTCTCTTCACTTCCTGCTCCGCTGGTGACTAGACTCCCTTCCTGGTTACGCAGAGGGCTGTTGTCTGGGACGGAGATCTGTAAGTTTTTTCCCCTTTAAATAAATATCACCCTATTAATCATAATTCCAAACTGATGTGGCATTGTTAGTGACTTACGCCTTCATGACATTGAAAACAAAGAGGAGGAACAACAGTTTAATAATACAGATATAGATTACATTTTTTGAAAGAAATATTTTGTTTAAAATATTCTATCCCACCACTTATTAAAACTAGCTCCTTTATCTTTTGCAGATGGTACGACATTTTATATTCTTTCCCTCTCTTTCAAGAATCATGCAGCTGAGTATCAATGTGACCAATTTCCTTCTCCTTGGCTTGACATAGGACCCCAGGAGGAAGAACATGGTGCTTGCCATTTTCCTGCTCTTTTATATGGGGACATTAGTGGGTAACTTGCTAATCTTTGCTACCATCAAGACAAGTCAGGCACTTGGGAGTCCTATGTACTACTTCCTGTTCTACTTACCCTTGTCTAACACCTGCTTCTCTACAACCATAGCCCCCAGGACAATTGTGGATTCCCTGATGGAGGAGGCCTCTACTTCTTTCAGTGAGTGCATAATCCAAGTCTCTGCATTACATTTATTTGGCTCCCAGGAGATCTTCATCCTCATCCTCATGGCTGTTGACCGCTATGTAGCCATCTGTAAGACCCTTCACTTCATGACCATCATGAGCCACCAGGTCTGTGGGATGCTGGTGGCCATAGCCTGGATGGGATCCTGTGTGCATGCTTTAGTTCAGACACTTCTGGCCTTGAGTTTACCCTTCTGTGGTCCCAACAAGATTGGCCATTATTTCTGTGACTTGCAGCCACTGTTGAAAATTGCCTGTTCAGACACATATATGATCAACCTTCTCTTTGTGGCTAACAGTGGGACCCTATGCACAGTTAGTTTTCTCATGCTCATGGTCTCATATGTCATCATCCTTTATTCCTTGAGAAACCACAGTGCCGAAGGGAGGAAAAAAGCCCTGTTCACTTGTGTCTCCCACATCATTGTAGTCATCTTGCTTCTTGTGCCTAGCATATTTATATATACACGTCCTGCAACCACCTTCTCCATGGACAAGATGATATCAGTGTTTTATACAATTTGTACACCCTTTCTCAACCCTCTGATTTACACACTGAGGAATGCAGAGGTGAAAAATGCCATGAGGAAGCTTTGGAGCAAAAGATACCTCAGGTGACATATAAGAAATTAAAATTTGAGTTTATTTTAATAATGAAAATCTTAGCTTTCAATTACATGGTTAGAATAACACTGTCCTGGGAATGGTGATTTGTTTCCTTCTAAAGAATGAGCAAAATGGATGCTTCCTGAAGTAAATACCAAGTTATTGTGTTTTTTTTTGAAAAGAAGACAGGAGGGAGAAGTGAATATTTATCTGATTGACTTTGTTTTAAATGCTGATCCCTCTTAGGCCCATGTTTAGGGCAAACAACTTATATTCAGAGCATGTAATGTTTACCCTATCTCAAATGATTTCCTTTATTATAGATTTTTTCTTTTGATTCTATTTACTCATGACATTTCTATCCATCTTTCTGTCAATCAAAGGAAAGCACTGTAATCACAAATTTATAGAAGATTTCTTTCAAGGTACAGTGTGCATGTGTTATTTGTGAGAGATAGTCTGTGTGTATGTGTGTGTGTGTGTGTACATGTATGAGCACAATCAAACTTTAACTTATTTCTTATTCTTTTTAAAGAATTATTGATTATTGTGGATTTCACATAATGCATCTCAGGACCTCTCATTTCCTCCCATTACTTCTGCCCTATGCCTTTTTCAACTGTGTCCCCAAAACAAAATTATAAAGGTAAAAAAGTGTTAACCCCTCAAAAAAATTTTAAAAAAATCTTGACATGGAAGCTGTAATGGTTCCCAATGAGTCATCCAATATACTTTTTAGTTAATACATCTTTACTTGTAGGTGTTGATTGCAAAAAGTCCTTGGTCTGTTTCAAGGCCTCTGGCTTGTGCTACGCCACTGATGGTGGTCTATCACTGAGCCTCTTGGATATCCTATTGTTGCCTTGAGTTCTGGAGTTCCTGCAGCTTTGGATCTGCAGGTCCAGTCCCTTTATATGCTCCAGCAGTAACTAGATGAAGTGGGTGTAGTGATGGGCTACCTCGTAGTCCTTGGTCTTGGCCTGGGTGTTAGCTGGGTTGGTCAGTCTCTCAATTTTTCCCATTGCCATTACTCAGGTAAACTCTGCAGCACTAATCCACCGATTTCATCCAATGTAGCATGCAGTAAGGAGCTGAACTGGTTCTCTTTCTTTCCCTCCTTGGATCCAAATCAACTGCATTCATACAACCAGAGTCAGCTCTACTGTTTTGCCACTGTGGAGGCACATACCTTAGTCATCAACTTGGTCACAGGTTGTGGACTAGACTCTGCCTTTACCAGGGCCCTTGGTGAAAAGGGGAGCCTCAGACATCAATAAAATACATCAGGGTCACAGACCAAGTAATGGCCATTGGCAGCAACCTAAATTGAGACATCTGGTTCTGGGTGGCAAATAGGGCATACACCTCAGCCAATTCCTCACTACTCTCTCCTCTTCAGATCTGCCTCTCTCCTCATCACATGAAATGTTCTGCCTCTCTCTTTTACTCCCATTTCTTCAACCTGTGCTAATTCACCACAAAGGTGTCCAATTGCCCACTGTGATAGGCACTGGACAAACTCCTAGGTGAAATATTCTCACCCCAAATCTAGAGACCTGGGGCAGAGCTGTGCTTGTCCTCAAATGTCTGCCTGGCTTGAAAAATGCCAGAAGATTCTTGGGTTAAATTCTTCCTGCCTTTACTCCT
>NW_004949183.1:27358-31529 GCF_000317375.1 Microtus ochrogaster
TGTACTTTTGAGTGTCTTTAGCATTTTTAATGTTACAGGTCTTTTGACATTTATTTATTTCATGCGTATGTGTGCACGTGCATGTATAGGTCCCTTACATCTTATAAAAACCACAAAACTACACTTTTTACATCCATTTACCTTCATAGAAACTGATCGTATATTATTTATACAACCTGTTGAGGTTAGAACTGAGCAGAGAAACAATTCACAAACCCAGTTAAATGCCTGCAAGAGCTCAAATGAGTATTCCCATCATCTTGTTTAGATTTTACCATGATAGGGATGGCATATCAACTGTCATCAGAGTTTTATTTATGTTTTTTAACTTTTTATTTATTAAATGACTTTCACATCATGAATCATGATCCAATTCATTTCTATATCCTTTCACATCTTCCCTCTGTCCCTGCATTTTTCATCAATGACAAAGTTTAAGAGAAAAAGAGAAAATTTAAAGATCTTGTCCCGGAAGCTGCAATGAGACCCAGTGAGTCACACAATAAACCCCTTTGTCCGTATATATTTACTTGCCAGTGTTCATTGCAAAGAGTTATTTGTCTGGTCCAAGGCCTCTGGTTTCAACTACACTAGTAATTCTGGGCCCTCAGTGAGACTCTTCTTGGATATTGTGTTTTTGTCCTGTGTTGTGGAGATCCTGCATCTTTGATGAGCAGGTCAGGTACCTTAACACTCCAGCAGATCATAGATGGGGTAGATGTTTAGGAGGACCATGTTATAAACCTTCTGGGTGTGGGTTGCAGGGTTTGCTGAGCTGCCAGTTCTTTCCTGTTCTCGCCATCAGGATGAGATCTCCAGCACTGCCCTGGCTAATTTACCTTTGCAACAATAAGCTATGGTTGGAGCTAGTTTCCTATTCTCATACCCTCAGGGCTGGTTCCCCTTCAACTACAACATACTGGCCATCTCTACTGTGTTGCCAAGACAAGGTGTAGGGACTTCTCATTCCAGTCCTTCATGAGCAAAGTTTTAAATGTTTAATATGGTATCACTTAGCTAGAATCACTAGAAGGTATGAATCCTTAAAATGTACTCACATTGTTCAAACAAAGATTTGTAACCTCTGGCTAGCATTTCTCCTTATCATTTATTTCAGTGCTATCACAACTGCTTCACTTTCTGACTACATCTTTTAGATGCCAGCTGCTTAAGCTCTGGCATAGGAATTCATATGAATTTGTAAAGTTTGCAGGGAACTTTTCAACCATTCAAATATTTCTGAATATGCAACAATCAAAATTTGATTAAAAATTGTAAATGATGAATTTGATATGTTGCTGACAATGCTTCTCCAAGTTTTACTTGACATTTCACTGCTATCTTAGTTAAAGCCAACAAACATTACCTGAAAAACCCAAGCTTTCTGTTGAGGCCATTGCATGTGGTGATATCTTGTTTGCATAAATATAGCTTGCCTGAAGATCAGAGGATACAGCTAGCCACTAGTTAATAATAGATGTCTGAAGGACTGTACAGACAGTGATATGTCTGGGTGGAGAGAGGAAGTGATAAGATGGAAGAAAACAGGAGCTCAGTCTTTTTTTGGCTGGGAAGTTGAATAGTACGGTGACTGTGGTTTGCTCCTTTATCCTCTCATCTCTCAACTTTTTCCCTATATCTGACTCCAGGCTTTTTATTATTGATGCCTGTTAAAACTTGTGCTATAAAATGTCACCCAACATAAAGGCACAAATTTATGAAAAAGTTGCTGGCCTGTGTCTTTGCAGTAACCTGCATAGGCTGAAGATGCATGCAGGGCTACCACTGGAGTTGCACATGGTACTCCCACCAGGGTCACCATCTAGCTGTCTAGGTTGTTCTCTCTGCTGTAGGAGGTTGGTGACCCACCTGGTCCAATAATAAACACATAAAAATTGTATTATTTGCAATATTATTGGCCAATAGCTTAAGCATACTTCTGGCTAACTCTTATATCTTAAATTAACCCATCTCCATTAATCTGTGTATCACCACAATGCTGTGGTTTACTGGGTAAAGTTCTGGCATTTGTCTCTGTGGGGCTACATGGTTTCTCAATGACTCTGCCTTCTTTCTCCCAGCATTCAGTTTAGTCTGTTCCCCTATAGCTAGCTCTACTATAGGCCCAAAACAGTTTCTTTATTAATCAAATATAGTCATGGCCTACAGAGGTGAAGCCCACACCATCTCTTTCTCCCAAAACCTCCATCTGATCTTCATATTTTTTGTTGTTGTTGCAGCCTCTTTGCAACAAACTCCACAGGTCCAAATTCCACAGATATCTGTGCTCCAACTTCAACAGGACTGACCTATCCTAGACCCATTGGCTCTGCCTTCATTGGTAGCCCCTACCACACAGGCATTTTTCTGCACAATTCCATGTGTCACCCACTTCTTGGAGAGGGAGAATATGTTGAGGCACAAAGGCAACCTGTATATAATGACTGTGTCCTGGATTTATGTCACACAGAAGCTTTAAATTTTTGAGACAAAATTGTAGGAGTCAGAAAAAAATGAGTTATTTACTAAAGTTATACAGTACCTAAAGAAAGTCATCACAGATTTCTTAAGATTAACTTCAGCAATAAATAGAAAACCACCAGATTCAGAAGCTGGATAAATAATAATTGAATCTCTGACCTTTTAAAATACCAGTGCAAAATCCAAAAAGATCATTAGTTCATTAAAGATAGATCAGCACCCATGGAGGAATGGACCTAAGATATAATCAATGTTGAATCTCATGACCATGATGATTAATGGATAGGAGAGGTGATTTTCAGGGGTTTGAATAAAAATCAAAATGTCAAGGGTTTCAATTGTAATAAACATGATCACCTAAAAGGAAATTGTAGACAGGATGTTCCTATAAACAATATTGTTTCTAAGCATATTTCAAACAGAATGTGTGTCCCTTCTGGATTATGCAGAAGTTGTGGCAAAGTCATATATTAGACCAATGAAAGTATGTCAATAAGGGTCAGTCAAGGTAATGCATTCCTTTTGGAAAACTCCTTGAGGGGCCTCTTGCAGGCTCCCAGGCCAAATTAGGTTCAGTCATTTCCTGTAATCATGGAGGAAATTCCTTCCTAGAGCAAGTAAAGAACCTAGTGCCTGTAATAAGAAACGATACTGCTCTGGATGATAGAAAAGCTATGGAGGAGAGAACTACAATTCAGGAAAAACCATAAAGCAAATATTTTGTCTAACTTCTATATATGAACAAAGATGAAAATTAAAATCTATGAATAAATGACATTGTCATTGAAGGACTTGTAGACACAGGTAGAGATATGACATTAATTGCACCAGAATCTTGGCATTCAAATTGGCCTCTTCAGGAGGTAAATGTTGAACTTTTAAGAATTGGAAATTTATTTCAGGTAAAACAGAGCACAGGATGGATCAAATGTATAGGAATAGAGGACAGAGAGGAAAATTATAGCCACTTGTGGATAACAGCAATAAACTTAGGAGATGCTATTTGTTACAACAATAAAATACTCATATTAACTTTCCTCTAATCTCAGAAATAAACCATAAATTAATGTATATTATGAAAAAATATATTAGAAGGCATTATAAAGAACAGTCATGGACCATTCAGGTTGTACAAGAACAAAGCATAAGAGCTGCAGATACATGAAAGACACCTATAGCCCTACCTTTAAAGGTTTACAGGAAAACCTGTATGGGTTAAGCAATGGCCTTTAGCAACAAATAAACAGCAACACTTAAAATAACAGCACAGGAGTAGGCCAATAATCAGCATATTGAAAAATCAACTAGTCCTTGAAATTTTCCTGTATTTGCTGTTAAAAAGAAACATTGGAAATGGAGAGTGGCAACAAGCCTAAGTGCTATTAATGGAGTGATTTAGGCAGTGGGTGAAGGCGGATTGAATTAATACAGGCCAATTGGTATAAGATAACGCCACTTTAATAAAAACACACTCACGCAACCGAAGTTCCCACGATGCCCAGAAACAGGAAACAGGAAGAAGGAGTTACCAGCGTCTGTGCACCCCAATTTATAGACATTTGCCCGAGGCCGTCCCGCCCCCAAAGGGCGGGCTCTCTCTACATCTCCCCTTTTTTGTCTAAATAAGACAGAACTAAACTAACTACAACTATAAACAATAATAACAAATAATAAATGTAACAAACAATAT
>NW_004949183.1:60621-67875 GCF_000317375.1 Microtus ochrogaster
CCCCCTTAAATAAATAATCATTCTATTAATCATAATTCCAAACTAGTGTGGGATTCTTTGTGACTTACCTTCACCTTTTAGGTTATTGTGGTGTCTTTAATTGAACCCTGCATGGAAGACTTGAAGGCTAGAACTTTAAGGCTCCCATTACATTTCCCCAGCCTGGCGCCCCAGGGTCTCCCATGGGGAGGCCAGCCATTGAAGAGGGGTACAGTGACCCTGGCTTGGGAGCCCTGAAAGAGTGGTCACATCTTCCCTGGCCTGGCATCCCAGGGCCTGGTTGTCACTGGTGAGGCCGGCCCTGGATGAGGCAGTGCATATTCCCTGGCCTAGCACCTCAGGAAGCCAGCAGAGCAAGGCTTCACTGACACAGGGAAGGTTAGCCGTGGAAGAGGGGGCACATCTTCTCTTGCCTGGCTCTCCAGGGCTTGGCCAGTCCTGCTTTGGCACACTGTAATCCATATCTGAATTGTTTTTTTTTCACTTTCTTTCCTGATACTATGTTCCAGATTTTTGGGGGAGGTGTCTTGAGGTTCTTTGGTTTATGTCTTTTTTTCACATTCTCAGAGTGAAAGTCATGAATGTCTGCATTAGAAAATTTTCCGTTATGATCCAATTTAATATGGCATTTATCTCCAACTTCATATTGTAATGTAGCAGCAATGAAATAATCACATTTTTGAACTTGTTTGGACTTCAGCCAGATTTCATTTCTATAGACTGCTGGGTTGAACCACTTAAGAAGAACCTTTCTGAACAGAGGAAGGTCAGGCACGTTCTCATTTTTCTGTGGGTCCTCCCTGCCCCAAGACCTAATTCCATTCACATCAGTAGCAGCAGTACTCTTACTCTTGCCGTTATCATCCTCAAAATCTCACATTTCACTAATGCTTTCACCAGCCACTTCAGATATTTCTAGTCCCATCATGATTTTACTAACATCAGCTTTAAATACCTTTTCTTACAGCAATTCATAAAGGAGAGACTGACACGTCGCAGAACTATTTTTATGTTTGTTATAGGATAGAAAATATCATAATTTCCATTTGAAAACACAGTAACACCTTTTCAGGAAAATTATTATCAGTTACTTGTGAATGAGAAATATTTGGAACCTGATATATTCCAAAATCTTTCCTGTACATAAGAGAAAGGGTACTTATTTCCACTTGTCCTACCCATTCCTGTGGGTTTTCCAAACGTTTTAAATATTCTTCAAATGATGCTCTATAAATGCTTCAAATATCTCTTTGTTCTCTCAAAGGTAGTGAATACAGGCCCTTCCAACTTCCACATGGCAAGACGGAGAATACAATACCTGCTAGCTACAGCTCTGAACAAGTAAAACCCGTTCTTTGCAACCAATTTCTGATACAAGCCCAGTTTGGGCAGATAGGCATCCATGGGCTCCTTGAGCGGCCCCATGTAGCCCTGGTCCTTGCCGTTAGGCATGCCCATGGTTAAAAACCCTAACATTTAACCCTAATCCTAGCCTAACCCTGAGTACCCTAACCGCATAACCAACCTGAACCTGAACTCAAAGTTTAAATCCTAACCCTAACCCAACCTGAACCCTAACCCAAAATCCTCTCTAACCCTTACCCCTAACCCTAACCCCTTTTGCTGATGCTGAGTTCTGCTAACCCTAACCCTCTAACCCTAACAACCCTAATTGTTACACCCAACACTCTAACCCCCAAATTCTAATACCTAACCCTAAGTAATCCCGAGTAATGGTAAATTTTAACCTTGCTCCCTAATCTTGACAAACCAAACATTTTGTTATATTGTTTAATAAACAAACTCTCAATTAAAAAAGTCTCATTTTCCCTTCTGTAACATTCAACATGCTATTTACAACTTGGCATGTGGGGTGTGTGTGTGTGTGTGTGTGTGTGTGTGTGTATATGTGTGTGTGTTTGAGTCTATGGGTGATAGACTGTCCCAGCTAAGGATGATAGTTTTAGATACTTTCAGCATGGTAGGCTACATACCCTCTTTTTTAGTTATTTTTATTTTCATCTTATGGTTTCTGGAATTAAATTCTATGCTTTAAATCTTCACAGAAAAGAATTAGGTCACACTTTTCAGTTGTAGTGATATTTCATTTTTATTTTGATAAATAAAGTCTACCTGAAGATCAGAGAGTAAAACAGCCCCACTGGTCAGTCTTATAGACCAGGCAGTGGTAACACATACCTTGAATCCCAGTAGCCACACCAGTTTGCCGAAGAAATCAGGCAATGCACGCCTTTAATCCCAATGGTACACACCGTTAATCATAGCCCTAGGGAGGATTATAAAATGGAATGAGACAGCTCACAGACACAGTCTCATTCTGAGATTCTTGGAGGCAGGATCACCATTTTGGCCTGAGGTAGAGGTAAGAGCCAGTGGCTGGCTGTTTTGCTTTTCTGACCTTCAAGCTGAACCCCAATTTCTGTCTCTGGGTTTTTATTATTCATGCTACACTCAGTATTTCAACATAAATAAAATTATTTTTCTCCAAACACCATGTTTAAATGTCTTTACATATAACTAAAGTAAGAACTTCTAAAACAAGAAACTCAATGTATTAACTTTTATTAATGTTTTCAATTTGTGCATCATTTACAATGAGAAATATGCTGTAAAAAGCATCCTTATACATAAATAGAGCAAGGAACGCTTAAGTAATTAATCCCTATAACATGCACATTAATTTTATTCTAGTGTGTATAAGAAAAGGAAATAAATTTTAAGCCTTTAAGTTATTACTTGAGAATGTCAAAATTTTTTGGAGAATGAATGTATTTCCTAATAGGAAATAATTATATAATTACTATGAATTAGTGCTCATAAAAATGTCTGGAAAAATTATGTTATGCATGATGAACCAAAGATTTCCTATGTGCATTAGGTGTATCAAATAAATCAAACAGATAGCATGAACACAGAAGAAGAGGTACCAAGAGTCTGATTATAGGACACATACATACATATTCAAGGCACATGACTAGGCTAAACAGTTGGATGAGTCCAAAACACTAGTTCATTGTTTCATTGAGAAAAGAGTAAAATGCAATATCACGTCTATTTAATTTCACCTATGGATAAATAAATGCAATTACATATAGGGCAAAAATGTTTTCATTTCAGATAGATACCAACTACTAAATTACTGATGCCAGAGTAGATGAAGCATCATAACATTCAGACTTTCTTATTCTATAATAAATTTATGTTAAGATATTTTGTACGATATCATTATACTGTCTATTCTCTTTCAGCTTTACAGCTATTCAAAATTAGATTAAAGAATTTGTTAAACCACAAAGAAAGATCAAACTATTATTCAACTGAAGTTAAATCCAAATCCTGGAGTTGACTTCTGATTGTATTCATTTTGGGCTTTTCCCAAAATGGACAAAAAACTTCCCACATGACTGCATTTTGTGAGGCTACAATGCTTCCCTTTTATTGTGGTTCCCTTCTTTTTCTTTGATGAGTTAGAAATATCTGCCTCCCGTTTCCTCTGTTATGAATTTTATTAAAAATATGTTTGTCCCAATTATGCACAGAAGAAAAATAATATGTAAAACCCACAATTCTCAACTTATTTAATTCATTTTCTCAGTTTGACTTTGTAATGGAGAAGCATAAGATATTAAACTATCTGCAGTATGAATGAATAATGCACTAAACTTTATTTAAGAAAGTAAATGCTGGGAGGACAAGGATAATTCTTGTGCTTCTAATCGGCTAGCAAAATGTTTCCCACCTTATTAAAATAAAAACACTAAATACACCACTTGTATGGGCTCCTGGATATAAGCAGCACCAACAATTCATTACAATTCCCAAAATATTCTATATGATTTTGAAGCACCTAAAACTCTCCCATAACGAAAGAGACTAAAATGATATGTTAGCAATACAATCAATCTCCCAATAATTTTGTGTAAGCACAGAAAATTCCTAGACAATTTTAGCAAATTATAAGATTGGTGGTTTCCACCTTGGCAAAAGCTTTGTGTGTTAAAAAAAAATGTCTTTCTAAGTAGAAGTTTATACTTAACAAACAAAAGAAACAAATACCATTTCAAAGATATTCCTGTAAATAATGGTTCAATGTAAAGTTTGTTAAACAATATGAGAAGACAAAGATAAATCTAGATGCATATAATACTATTAAGACAAGAAAAAGCAAAAGGAAGATTAAAGGAACTGGCAGATAATTTCTGAAAATAGTGAAAAGCCTGAGTCACATGGATTGCCTTTCTCTCCTTTCACTCTTATATGCTTGGTTAATGGTAATGTTTTCTTTTTTATTTCTTTACACAGCTTGGCCATGTAAACCCACCACAGAGAGGTGACACAATGACATAGATGAACACCTGGAAGAAGAAAGAAGGCAATTTTACTTACATGACTTTATCACAAGATTCAAGGAACACATCAAAGAAACTCTACTGGTACTAGAAGAGTAATGCTCTTCACTAATGTAACCAATAGTGAAACTATAGCAAAAATAAGATTGTTTGTGAGGAAAGATTTTATTACTTTCTGTTATAAAGATGCTGGCTTCAAAATACATGGTGGAATGTGTACAGTTTCAGAATTACATAATAACTTTCATACAAGTGTATGAACACACTGAGCTTCAATCATGAGTCTGGATCAATGCTAAAACACATGCCGCCTAGCTAACAAATGTTTGCAGAATAGATGAAATTACATATTAATTCCTATATAATTCTGTGTATAGATGAAACTAGTTGAAAGTTTTATATAACAAAAGTGTTTTGTGTGTGTGTGTAGTACATGGGTATGCACACCTGTGAATGTATATACAAAAGCCAGAGTATCTCCAGTGTCTTCCTCTACTGCTTTCCTATTTATTATTTGAGATCAGGTCTCTCACTATGCAAGCATATTAGAAGTTCACTTTTTCAGCTAGGCTGCTTAGCCAACAAGCTACCAGGAACTACATATACACACTACACACGCTGGGGCTACAGGCATGCATGACTATGCCTAGCCTTTTAGGTGGCTGTTGGAGATTTAGACCCAGGTCCTCTTGCTTACAGAAAAAGTGCTTTTAAACATTAAGCCATGTCCTCAACTACAGTTTTGCTCATCTTATTATGTACAAAACTTCTCTATAGGAAAATAGGCATTTAAATGGAGATGATACTTAATGCTGATTTCACAAGAAAAGATATTTCCTAGTCATGTGTTTTACAATTAAAATGTGAATGTAGCCCATTTCAGAATATCAATAAATAAGAATCCCATAACCTTAAAGAGTGAAAAATAAGCTCATATACTAAAGAGAAAAAAAAACTTACAATCGATACGATGATGATGATGACAGTAAGCTTGATATTCTTCATACACATGGCTCGAGCAAGATTTCTGCTGGTAGTTTTGAAAGTTACAGACTAGAACACAATCGTAAGTTGTTTTATTCTTGGTACTGGCTATATGAATTATTCGTAGTAAAAACCTGCAAGCTTTTTTTAAATCAATTATCTTACATTTTGGTTCTAAGAATGGAACCCAGGGCCTAGATCATGGTAGACAAGTACTCTACTACTGAGCCATACTTACACTAATTTTGTTTAAATTCAAATGTCTTTTTTTCCTTCCTTCTCCTTTCAAAGAGAGACTGGTCATTCAGAATCAGTAGCTAGCCAAAACAGAGTTCATTGAAACCAATAGTAAGCAATATGAACTCACTGGCAAGGCTTCACTTCTTTTCCTTCTCTATGTAGCAATGTACATAGTGTTGAATGAACAAGTGATTATTTAGGAGAAAACAATTTACAATTGGCTTTGAACAATATATATAAATGTGTTTGATTTTCCTAGAAACATATGTATTTACTTGTTACGTGTCAAAACCCCACAGGATCACATTACTTCAGTTATCCATTTTCTTTTGCATTGTAATCTTCTCAGGAGATATTAAAGCATTTTCACCAGAACACAAGCAATTTAAAACAAATAGGTAAGCAAATATCAAAATGTACTAAATACTCAGCTATTATTATACAAAAGAGATATATGTGAAAGTTCAAAAAATGTTTGGGTTATTATTCATACCTAAAACTGGAAAGTGTTAAAATATCAGTAAACCACAATGAAATATACATTAATTAAAACAGCTTACTAATATATTTATGTAGTCAATCTACATATCATGGATTAATGTCACAATTTTGTCATAAAGAAAAACAGAGTAAATGTTACAGCTTCTTTTTATATTTTTTGGAGACATGGTTAAATGCAGTACTGACTAGTCTTGAACTTGCTATGAAGGTAAGGACATTAAAGTCCTGATCTTCCTGGCTATACTTCCAAAGTGCTAGGATTATAAGTATGTACCACCTTGCCTGGTTTAGGTGACTGCGATGGCTACTTTTTATGTCAACTTGATACATGCCAAAGATATCTGAGAAGAGGGAACCTCAATTGAGAAAATGCCTCCATAAGATTGGACTGTAGGCAAGCCTTTAGGGCATTTTTAAAATTAGTAATTGATGTAAGAGGGCCAATACCATTGAAGGTAGTGCTACTTCTTGGCTAGTGGTACTAGGTTCTATAAGAAAGCAGGGTGAGCAAGCTATAAGAAGCAAGTCAGTAGACAGCACTCCTTCATGGCCTATGTATCAGGTCCTGCTTCAAGATTTTTGCCCTGTTTGAGTTCCTGCCCTGAAATCCTTCAATAAACAGTGAAGTTCCATTGTAAGGCAAAATAAACCCTTTCCTTCCCAAGTTGATTGTGGTCATGGTGTTTCATCACAGCAATAGTAAACCTAAGATAGAAGCGATGGAGATTAAGTCCAGGGCTTTACACACACCAAGCAAGCACCAATTGAGCTACAGCCCCAGTCCAATAGCTTTTTAATATATGGGATACTCCAAAGGGTGCAGTCAATAGAAGAGGGTAGAAAGGCACCTCTGAGTTTTGATAATACTCTAAATTTAATCATCATGTTGGCTCAATGAGTGTATTTGCATACATTAGTAAATAATTACAAGTTGTATACTTACAGTTAATATACTTTTCAATATGGCTGCTACATTTTAATTAACTGCTTTCTCTACAAAGTTTTTGCTGCAGCTAACAAGGTATCAGCCTGGGTTTCATTTAGTGCAGAATGAAAAGGATGCCACGGCTCTTTTCCATCTTCCTCTCAGAGAGGCAGCTTCGCTTCTGCCTCTCTCCCCACTTCTCTGCTTCCCCCCTTCTCTGTCTCTTGCTCCTCT
>NW_004949183.1:67975-69896 GCF_000317375.1 Microtus ochrogaster
CCTCCCCTCCCCTCCCCTTCTCTCTCTCTCTCTCTCCCTCCCTCTCTCTATCCCCCCTTCACCCTTCCTCCTCCATAACTCCCTGAATAAACATTCAACCTCACCCTGCAAAAAAAAAGAAAAGGATGCCACACATAAACTCAACATTATACATGAGTATATACTACATGCCCAAAGTAAGTACATTAAGCCCTAAACATTCATGCCAGAAATATGTGCACTGACTAAGGCATATCAGAAGGGATTACAAAAGTACCATATGTAAATGATCAGAGAAAATGGTTCTTAACTGAAAAAAGTTAATACAGCTTATAAGAACATAATAACTCTTAATAATTATATCAGTCAAACTTGTGCAACAATGTGTGCACATATCCAAGATCGTACTAAAGGTTAGAAATAGTTTTTCGGCACATGATTCCAGAGAGCTCAGTTCAGTAACTTAGCCCTTTGCTTTGCCAGAACAGTATGGTGATGGTAATGTGTGGTAAAGAATATTTACCTCATGGTCCAAGTAGGGAAAGGGAGACAGGAGAGGTCTAATGATAAGACAACCTCAAGAACCATCACCATTGATGTATACTTCCTTGCACATGCCTTTAATTCCAGCATTTAAGTCACAGTGGCAGATGGATCTCCGGGTTTGAAGCCAGCCTGGTCTATATGGTCAATTTCAGGCGACCAGCCAGGGTTACACGGTGAGACAGCTGTGAGCCACTATATGGGTGCTGAGAACTGAACCCAGGTCCTCTACAATAGCAGTAAGTACTCTTAACTGTTGAGCCAGCTCCCTAGCCCTACATAGGAAAACTTAAGAGTGAAGAACTATAATAAAATATTCCAAACTGATGACCTGAAACAGAGCAAGGGAAATTGTTCTGGAGCACATTTCTACCACCAAATAGAAATTTACATTAGAATCTTAGATGCTCATGGTAACAGGTAAAGAATAAGTCTCCCTATTTGTCTACGTAAAACGTAGGTTACCATATTTTAATCTGGTAATATTTGGCAGCCATGGAAGAGTGGGTGCAGCTTTTCTGCCTGGCTACCTAGGGCCTATCTGGCCTTGGGGAGGCCAGTCGTGGAAGAGGGGGACAGAGTTTACTGGCCTGACCTCCAGGGCCTGTCTGGCCCTAGGTAGGCCAGACTGGAAGAGTGGGGTTCAGTTTCCCTGGCTTGGCACCCCAGCACCTGGCGGGCCAAGGGGAGGTCAGCCGTGGAAGAGGGGTCACATTTCTGCTGCCTGGGAGCTGTTGAAGAATGGGTGAAGCTTCCCGAGCCTAGTACTTGAGCGCATGACCTGTCTGGGAAGGTTGGTCATCTTCCCTGGCCTGGCACTCCAGGACTTGGCTGGACCTAGAGAGGCCGATGTGGAAGAAAGGGTGCATCATCCTGGCCTGGCACCCCAGGGCTTGTCTAACCCTGGGGATACAAACCATGAAGGAGGACACAGCTTCACCAGCTTGGCACCCTGGGCCTCGTAGGCCCTCAGGAGGCTGTCCCTAACTCTAGAAAGAAGACAGGGAGTCCCAGGTTCCGAGGCCTAAATCCCCAAGGCTTGGCTGGATCTGGGGAGGCTGGTCATGGAAGAGGGGGCACATCTTCCTGCCTGGAACACCAAGGCTTGACTGGCCCCGGGGAGTCCAGCCTTGGAAGAGGAAGCGCATCTTCCCCTGCCATGGAAGAGGGAGTGTATCTCCCCTGGCCTGGCATCCCAGGGTCCTTGGTAGCCCTGGGAAGGCCAGCTGTGGAAGAGTGGGTACAACTTCCCCAGCCCTACTCATAATTTTACTGAAAATAAATTTTTTAGCCCTTTACTAATCACCTATAAATGTAGCGTAGCACAGTAACCTTCCCCTCTTAGAATTCCCTGATGATTTAATTCCTTTCTTAACTTTCTCCATTAAGGTGTTCACCA
>NW_004949183.1:70086-106816 GCF_000317375.1 Microtus ochrogaster
CCTTATCTGATTTCTATGGTGCAAAAGAATTTTGGTCCTGAAGCCTGCTAGGGCTGGAGAATTGCTGCTTTAAAAGTTATATATGACTGCAAACATTGGTAACAGGTGGAACAAGGCAGAACAGAAAGAGAGAAGAATAAGGAAACATGGGCAGATGATTCCCATTGTGAATAGAGTTCTTTACCCTCAGATTTTTAGTCCCCTTTTAGCTTATCATGGTGTCTTTAACTGAACCCTGCACGGAAGTCTTGAAGGCTAGAACTTTAAGGCTCCCATTACATTTCCCCAGCCTGGCACCCCAGGGTCTCCCATGGGGAGGCCAGCCATTGAAGAGGGGGTACAGTGTCCCTGGCTTAGCATCCCTGGATGAGGGTGCACAGATTCCCGAGCCTGTTACCCAAGGGCCTGGCATGTCCTGGGGAGGCCAACTGTGGAAGTGTAAGTGCAGTTTTCCCAGCCTGGTGGATGTGGAAGAGAAGACATTGCTTCCACAGACTGGCATCCGTGGAAGAGGGGACACAGTAATTTCATCATGGCACCCAAGGCCCAGGCGTGGTCTGGGGAGGACATCTGTGGAAGAGGGGGTACAGTTTACCTAGCCTGGCAACCATGGATGAGGTGGCACAGCATCCCTCACCTGGCACGCCAGAACCTATCCTGAGGAGTTCAGCCGTGGAGGAAAGGGCACTGCTTCCCCAGCCTGGCATCTTTGGACCTGGAAGCCCTGGATGAGGTGCGCATCTTCTCAGGCCTGGCACAACACAGCCTGTCCTGCCTTGGGGAGACCAACCATGGACGAGTAGGCCCAACTTCCTCAGCATGTCACCACAGGGACTGGCTTGCCCTGGGGAGGCAGGCTGTGGAAAGAGGGCACAGCTTCCCAGGCCTGGCACCCCAAGGACTGGACTGCCTTGGGAGGCCAGCTGTGGATGATGGGGAGCAGCTTCCCCACACTGGCACACCAGGGCTTGGCCTAATCTAGGGAAGCCAGTCGAGGAAGAGGGGGCACAGCTTCCCTGGCCTGGCACTACAGGGACTGGCCTGCCTGGGGAGGCTGGCCGTGTAAGAGGGTGCACATCTTCCCCGGCCTGGGACTCCAGTGCCTGGCCTGCCCAGGAAGGCCAGTCATGGAAGAGGAGATGCGTTTTCCCTGGCCTGGCTCAATAGGGCCTGTCTGCCATGGAAGACAGGGTGTATCTACCCGACTAGGACTCCAGGGACAGGCTGACCCTGGGAAGGCTGACTGGAAGAGGGGGGGGACATCTTCCCCGGTCTGGTACCCCAAGGCCTTGACAGCCCAGGGGTGTCAGCTTTGGAAGAGGGGGTGCAACTCCCCTGCCTGGCATCCATGGAAGAGTGGGCAAAGCTTCTCAGCCTGACACTTCAGGGCCTGCCCTGCCCGGGAAAGGAAGCTGTAGTAGAGGGGGCACATCTTTCTTGACCTAGCCAGCCCTCAGGATGCTGGGTGGAAAAGCGGGTGTTTCTTCTCTGGCCTAGCTCCCCAGGGCATGCATTTCATGGAAGAGCAATGCACATCTTCCCCAGCCTGCCTCCCCAGGGTCTGTCCTGGCTCGACCTGGGGAGGCCGGCCGTGGAAGAGGAGGGCACAGTCCCCAGAGTCTGCCCAGCTCTTGGAGGCTGGTTGTGAAAGAGGGGTGCACATGTGCCCAAGCCTGGAACCCCAGGGCCTTCCATGGGGAGGCCAGCCATTGAAGAGGGGGTGCAGCTTCCCTGGCTTGGGAGCCAGGGGTCACATCTATTACTACATTTCTATCAAATGTTTTATGTTCAAACATAGGTTTTGGGGGATATATATCTTTGTAATTCTGTACTAGAAAATGCTGTCAGAGGCCATGACAGAGGAGCTGCCATCAGTAATGGAGCTTAAGGAATACAGCCAACCAGAGAGCAAAGCTATAATGTGAGTACCTGGAGGGGCAAAGCCCTATGGAAGTCATCCCCAGGTACCCCTTGCTTCTACTGTACTTTCTCCTACTTGCTATCTCATGTTCCTGTGGTATTTGGCATGGTGTGATTACTATGAGAAAGGATTCCACTGTGTCTAGTATAGTGATGGTTTCATGGGAAAATCCCACTCCTCACTGGGAAATTTAGTTGAAGATAATAATGAAGATAATTTTTATAAGAGCAATGATGACTAGTTAGAACAATAATTTAAAGATTCATGTGGTTAGGATAGTTAATAAAAATGATTAGGGAACTGTTATAGGTAATTCTGCCAATTATTGCTCCAACAAGAGATACAAATAAGGGAAAATTAGGCTAGACGTCACTTTCCCCTTTCTTAGATTTCCAGAGAGTGGAAAATAAGAACAAAGATGTTTCATGCATTATAGCTCCATGAATTATGCCTCTGGAAAAACAGGCTGATGATCAAAGAAAGCAATTTATACCTATACCCAAGGTTAGGCCTGAGTTTCTTGGTCATGCAGCTTACAGAATTAATCACAGACCCAAGTATACACCTTGAAAAAACAAAGTTGTGAAAGGAAATTAAATGACCCTATTGTGTATAAAGAAAAACAGATGGTTAGCTAGACCACTTGAGTAAAGTTTTGTAGAAGAGAAATAGGATAGAAATCTGCTACACTGAAACTGTAAATAGCTGTCTGCTAGTACAAAAGGAACAAGCTGAAATATACTTGGCTTGTTTAAATCTTTGTTAAGGATCATTGCTTCGGGGTGAAGATGTTATGGTAGGAATATTAATACAAAAAAAGTTTAAGTACTTACGGACTTCTAAGAAAAACGTGTAATTTGTGATCATAATGTGATTTCATTCAGTGTGAAGACTAATTTGATTTTGAAAAAAAATGTAACTTGTGATTGTGATGTAATCTTTTCTTGTGTAGAAATTTTTGTCTTAGGCGATATAAAAGGGATAAGAGAAAAATAAAGATACAGATGAAGAGACTGACTGACTTGTTTCTCTGACCTGCTGGATGTTGTTTCTCTTAGCAAAATGGTTTTCAAGCATACACATATGCCCAAAATTAAGCTGTCTGCTGATGTATTTCCTAATTTTGTTTGTACTGATTTGCTACTACTGCATCTTATGGATCATTTAGTTCTGTAGCTGCCAGCAGAGCTTGTACTGACAACAACATGCTACCATCCATTAATTTTTAAAGATGTACCCCTTCTGATAGAACTAATATCAGGGTGACATTTTAGTGATAAACCAGACTTTAGGGGGGACTAAATGGATGTGATACTTTGACTGAGAAATGTCCAAAATAGGCTATGGCATTTGAACACTTGATTCCCAACTGGTGACACTGCTTAGGAATATTTAGGAGTTGCAGCATTGCTAGAGGAAGTATATCACTGGAGGTAAACTTTGAGAGTATACAGCCTTGCCTGACACTTTCAGTTCGCTCTCTGATTCATAATGTAATCTGTTTCCGGCTCCTGCCACTATGACTATTACTTGCATCCATGCCTCCTCACCATAATGTGCTGTAGGAATAATGAACACTGAGACATTTGACTCTAATACTGAGGCTCAGGTAGGAGAAGCAATTTCCAAAGGTATGAGGAGACATAAAAACGGCAAATGTTTCAATTGTGGTAGAATAGGACATCTGAGAAGGGACTGTAGACAAGGAATTCCTAGAAATAATGTCTCCTCTGGGAATGGCAAAAATAGAAGGTCTCCACCTTCTAGATTATGTAGAAGATGTGGTAAAGGCCAACACTGGACCAATGAATGTACATCAACAAAAGACAGACAAGGCAACCAAATACCATGGGGAATTCTCGAGGGCCCTCTCACAGGACCCCAAGCCAAAAGTGGTCCAGTCATTCCCAGTCATCATGGAGGACATATCTCACCTGCTGTAAAAAACCATACTGTTCTGAATGATGAAATAGACATCGAGGATGAATCAAAAGTTCCAATAGGAAGTATATATGTTGGCAGACTTTTATAAATGATCAAAGACCAAAGCTAAGAGTGTGTATAAATAATATTGTAATTGAGGGATTACTAGAAGAACATGAAGCAACTAGCAAACCTTTAGAGGTACCAATGGCTCTACCTTTAAAATGGTTAACTAAGAAACCAATATGGGTTAAACAGTGGCCTTTAACAGAAGAAAAACTGCAGGCTTTAGAACAGCTGTTACAGAAGCAACTAGATGCCCACTATATTGAAGAATGAACCAGCCCTTGGAATTCTCCTCTATTTGTTGTTAAAAAGAAATCTGGCAAATGGAGAATGGTGACAGATCTAAGAGCTGTCAATAAGGTAATTCATCTTATGGGCCTTCTACAATCTAGAATTCTTTTGCCTTCTCTATTACCTAAAGGATGGTCTCTTATAGTTATTGATTTAAAAGATTATTTCCTCACTATACCTATAAGAAAAGGGCAGAGAAAAATTGCCTTCACAGGACTATCCTCCCATAGGCAATGCTTTGTGAGTCAGCCAGTGGAAATAATATGTAAGCAATTTCCTAAATCTATAATTTACCATTACATGGATGACATTTTGCTATTTGATTCAAATGCAGATACCTTAGAAAGAATGTTTGAAGTAAAGAAAGTTTTGCTTAAATGGGGATTACAAATTGTTCTTGAAAAAATAGAAAGAGGAGATTCTGTCAATTACCTAGGTCACAGAATAGGTTTATGGTGTAGGAGGTTCTTCTGTTTGTGTGTTGCTTTCATTGGTTGAATAAAGAGACTGCCTTGGCCTTTTGATAAGGCAGAATTTAGATAGGTGAAGTAGACAGAATAGAATGCTGGGAAGGGAATTGTGGCAGATACCATGATTCTCCTGCCTGAGACTGATGCTGGTTGGAATCTTTCCTGGGTGTGCCACAGAGATTTCCTGACTCAGCAATAGCAGCAGAAAAACAGCTGCACCATTTTAAAACAAGGCTTCTTGGGTCCTACCACCAGTGCAATCTCCAGTTAAAGAGCATTTGTGGGCCCGGATGTTTGTGTGTCCACTTGGGGTCAGGATCAAAGCAAGTGAGACCATACCTGTAGTTTGGCATGGCTTGGCGCTCCCTGCCTGGGTAGGCAGCAGGATCAGGTCTACTAGAAAGTGGCGGTTTTAAAATACCAATTTCTGGGCTGTGCTGCCAGCGTGACCTCTGTCTCTTGTGGGAGACAGCACATCCATGGGGTTTGTGAGTAAAGTGCTATGGTTCATTTGATGGCCTCTGAATTCGCTGTGTGCCTAAAAGGGGAGCATTACGTGCAGCTCAGAGGCACAACTGACTCCAAGGCACAAGCAGCTCTGCTGTGCTAGTGGTGCACACAGCTCAGAGGCATAAGCGGCTCCACCATGCTGGACTGGGTGGGGCAAGCCCACAGTACCTGTTTTTGACCTAGGAATGTCACAGCTTAGATTCTTAAGCCCTTAGCAATTTAAAACTGCAAAGCAAAACTGCTCTTGGACAGTAAAGAATTACAGATTCACAATAGGACAGATTCAGACATAAAAGACATCTAAATGGGTCACACTGTTAAATAAATATACATAGGCTTAGAAGAGAAAAGATAGAGTATAAAATAAAGTTAATGTTTTTTAAAATGGGTAAAGTCTTTAAAGAGACAGAGTACAGATAGTTATAGATTAAAAGAAATAAAGAAAAATAAGCCACGTAAAAATGGAAAATTCACAGAAAGCCTGAATTCTGTGTATTATTGTGTTTTCTTTAAATCTTTTGACTGTGAAGGAGCTAAGTACAGAGAGACATCTCATTATATGGGCTGCCAAGCTAAACCACCATGGATATTATAAAGGTTTAACACAGCTTTTTGCTGTTTGCTGGCGGCATGCCGCAGCTCCTTTAAGAGAGATTTTCCTGACTCAGCAGCAGCAGCAGCAGCAGCAGCAGATAAAAAGCAATACCATTTTGAAATGCAGGCTTTCTGGGCTATGCTGTCAGTGAGACTTCTGGCTCTTGTGGGAGACAGAGCATTTGGATGGGGTTTGTGAGCAGAGTGCTGTAGCTTGCTTAATGGTGTCGTGGACTGGCAATGTGCCTAGAAGTGGGCCGGTGCGCATGGCTCAGAGGTACAAGTGGCTTCACCATGCTGGACTGGGTAGGGCAAGCAGGCACTGACATATTGCCAGAGCAATAACACAGCTTAAGTTTTTAAGAAGTGCTTAGCATTTTTTATTTTTTTTTATTTTTTTGTTTTTTGAGACAGGGTTTCTCTGTGGCTTTGGAGCCTGTCCTGGAACTAGCTCTGTAGACCAGGCTGGTCTCGAACTCACAGAGATCCGCCTGCCTCTGCCTCCCGAGTGCTGGGATTAAAGGCGTGCGCCACCACTGCCCGGCAGAAGTGCTTAGCATTTTATGTAGTGCTCCTGGACAGTAAAATATTACAGATACACAGTAGGCCAGATTCAAACATAAAAGACCTCTAAATGGGTCATAGTGTTGGCTAAATGTACGTAGGCTTGGAAGAGAGAAGAAAAAGAGTATAGAGAGTCATAAAATAAAGTAATGCTTTAAAAAAGATAATGTCTTTAAAGAGACAGAGTACAGACAGTCATAGATTAAAGGAGTAAAAATAAAAAAATAAACATTAAAAAGTAATAGAGTAAAAACAAGCCATGTAAAGACGAAAAGTTCACAGAGAGTCTGGATTATGTATATTATTGTGTTTCCTTGAATTTTTTGACTGTGAAGGAGCTAAGTACAGAGAGACATTTCATTGTATGGGCTGCTAAGCTAAACCAACACATATGTTCTAAAGGCATCTTAATTCCAAAATTTGAGTCTAAGAATATGTTGCTTTAGAAAGGAGGCTCTTCTTTTGTTTCCACATAAGATGAGAACCTGTGGAATACTTCCAGACAAATATGGTTTGATAGACCACGCACCCCTGAACGGTTGTCGTGAACACCCTCTTTTTTTAAATGTGTAAAATTTTACCCTGTAATAGATCTCTATATGTTTGTCATTGTTTTCAAAACACTTTTACAATGAACTGCATAGAAAATGTAAAGATAGATACCACTGACCCTATCCCTACAAAGCCAGCAGACATCCCTGTTCAGGTGCAGGCCATACCAGTCAGAAGAATAGACCACCACAGATTAAATCTGGATATAAACAACAACAGAAACTGCAAACATCCTACAAACTCATTGGAAACTGAACAACTCCATATAAATCAACTACTGTGTCAAGGCAGAAATCAAGAAAAAAGAAAATAAAAACTTCCAACCACACAAAGATTCAACAAAGGAAGAGAATTACAGACCAATCTCATAAAAATTTATGCAGAAATACTCAATAAAATACTCACAAATCAAATTCAAGAACACATCAAAAAAGATCATACACCATGATAAGTAGGCTTCATTGTAGAGATGCAGGCATGGTTCAACATACGAAAACCTGTCAATGTAATTTACCATATAAACAAGCTGAAAGAAAAAAACCACATGATCATCTCTTTATATACTGAAGATACCTTTGACTAAATCTAACATTCCTTCATGATAAAGGTCTTAGAGAGATCAGGGATACAAGGAACATACCTAAACATAATTAAGGCAGTATACAGCAAGCCAACAGCCAACATCAAATTAACTGAGAGAAATTCAACGCAATTTCACTAAAATCAGGAACAAGATAAGGCTGTCCACTCTCTCCATATGTATTCAATATAGTATTCAAAGTTCTAGCTAGAGCAATAAGACAACAAAAGGAGATTAAGGGGATATAAGTTGGAAAGGAAGAAGTCAAAGTGTTGCTATTTGCAGATGATAAGATAATTATCACATAAGTGATACCAAACTTTTTACCAGGGGACTCCTACAACTGATAAATATCTTCAGCAATGTGGCTGGATATACAGTTAACTAAAAAATTAGTAGCACACCTATATACAAATGACAAACAGGATGAGAAAGAATTCAGGGAAACAATACCCTTGACAATAGCCACAAAAATATAAAATATCTTGGGGTTAACTATAACCAAACAAGTGAAAGACTTTATAATAAATACTTAAAGTTTTCAAAGAAGTAAATTGAAGGAGATATCAGATGATGCAATGCTTATGGATTGGTAGGATTAACATACTAAAAACAGCCATCCTACCAAAAGCAATCTACAGATTAAACACAATCTCCATTAAAATTATAACACAATTATTTATAGATCCTGAAAGAATTAATGTTCAACTTCATATGAAATAAAAGACCAAGGATAGCTAAAACAACCCTATGTAATAAAAGAACTTCTGGAGGTATCACCATCCATGATTTCAAGCTATACTACAGAGCTGTAGTAATATAAACCACATGGTACTGCCATAAAAACAGACATGTTGATCAATGGAATTGAATCAAAGACCCAGACATAAATACACATATCTATGGACACCTAATTTTTGATAAATAAGACAGAAATATATAATAGAAAAAGGAAGGCATCTTCAATACATGGTACTGGTCCAACTGGATGCTGGTATGTTGAAGAAAGCAAACAGATCCATACTTACCATCTTGCACAAAAAATTAACTCCAAATGAATCAAAGACCTCATCATAAGACAAGATACACTGAACCTGATAGAAGAGAAAGTGGGGAATAGCTTTGAACTATTGGCACAGAAGACAACTTCCTGAACAGAACACTAACACAACAATTAATAAATGGAATCTCGTGAAACTGAAAAGTTTCTATACAGCAAAGGATACCATCAATAGGACAAAATGGCAGCCCACAGAACAGAAAAGATTTTCACCAGCTTCACATCTGACAGAGGGCTAATATCCAAAATATATAAAGAACTCAAGAAACTAGACATCGACAAACCAATTTTAAAAATGGAGAACAGACCTATTTTGTTTTGTTTTGTTGAGGAAGTATTTCTCTGTGTAACAACACTAGTTGTCCTGGGACTAGCTCTATAGACCAGGCTGGCCTTGAACTTACAGAGATCCTCCTGCCTCTTACCTTTGCCTCCTGAGAGCTAGGGTTAAAGGCACGTGCCACCACTGTCCTGCTGGACTACAGATCTAAACAGAATTTAACAGAGAAAACCAAAATGATCAAGAAACAGAGAAATGTTCAATATCATTAGCCATCAGGGAAATGAAAATCAAAAAGACTCCAAGACTCCATATTATGCTTATTAGAATGGGTAAGATAAAAAACATAAATGACAGTTCATGCTGGAGAGGATGTAGAAGAAGGGGAACATTCCCTCCACTGCTGGTGGGAATGTAAACTTGTAGAGCCACTTTGGAAATCAATATTGCAGTTCATCTGAAAATTGGGAATTGATCTACATCAAGAGCCAGCCATACTACTCTTGGGCATATACCCAAATGATGCTCAGCCACAGGACACTTGCTCAACTATGTTCATAGCATGTTTATTAGTAATAACTAGAACCTGGAAGCAACCTAGATGTCTCTCAACTGAAGAATGGATAAAGAAAATGTGGCACATTTACATAACAGAGTATTTATGTTAAAAATAGCTGTTAAAAACCATGACATAATGAAATTTGCACGCAAATGGATGGAACTTGAAAAATATCATCCTAAGTGAGGTAACCCAGACACAGAAAGACAAACAAGGCATGGATATTAGCTTTAAAGTAAAAGATAATCAATACTAAGGTCCACAGACCCAGAGAGTTTATGAAACAAGGCAGGCTTAAGGGAGGAACACAAGGTTCTCCCTGGAAAGAAGTAATAGAACAGCTTTCGAGGATGGACTGAGGGTGAGTGGGGTTGAAAACAGGAGAGATCAAGTCAGAATGTGGGAGAAAATACTGGGAACTGGGAGGAGCATTTGGGGGGGGGGTGAGGTGAAAACACTTCAATGGAAATTCGATGGAATTTACAAGAGTAACCATAGCAAAGACTCCTAATAATGGGGGACACAGAGTCTGACTCGTTCATCTTTTATAGCCAGACAAGGCCTCAAGTGGAGGGATTGAGGTAGCAACCGAGCCACAAAATCTCCAATGTACAGCTTGTCCTGCCTGCAGAGTATTCTGGGACCAGAGCCTAGCAGAATCATCATTAAAGAGACCAGAGAGACTATAACCAGTAATTGACTGGAGCAGTTAAACATTAGGCAGAGATCAGGGGGGGGGGCCTGAAGAGGAGGGGAAGGAAGGATAGGAGTAACCGGAGAGGATAAGGACACCACAAGAACACAACCCATAGAATCAACTGACTGGGACTCAAGGGGGCTTACAGAGATCAGGGATCCTGTAAGGGTCTGACCTAGATCCTCTACAATATGTTATGGCAGAGTAGCCTGGTTTTCTTGTAGGATTCCTAACAGTGGAAGTGGGGGCTGTCTCTGACCCTTTTCCTCCTACTGGGTCACCTTGTTCAGCTTTGATATGATGGTATGTGCATGGTCTTACTGTAGCATATTAAGCCATGTTTGATTGATGGCCTTGGGAGGTCTGCTCTTTTCTGAAGGGAAACAGAAGGAGGATGGAACTAGGGGAGAAGGGAGGTGGGGGAAGCATGGGGAAGGGGAGGGAGGAATGTAATATATGAGAGAAGAGTGAAAAATAGAAAGAAATATGTGAGAATAGAACAAGTAACTCACAGGGACATACTTATCTCAGTTAAGGATTAATGGCACATTTCAACTTATACCTTTGGCTTGATATAAGGAAAAAAATCAAGTTAACACTATAAACACCAAAAGGAATTGCATAGTTTCAGGATTCACAATGAGTCACACACACCAAGCTGAAACTTACAGCAAAAGTACATAATGAATTATTTATCAATTGAAAAACTTTGCCTCAATCCAAACTTTTAGGAAATTAATTTTACACACTGAGTATATTTTTTTTAAAAAAAAGCTTCAATGATGGCTGCTGAGAGATTGTTTTGTATGTCTCACTGTTACCCTTCTTATCACAAAATAATGACATAATAGATATGAGAAAGGAAACAGAGAAACAAAATACCTCAGCCTAAGATTTAAGGCATTTCCATATTTTCTTAGACATAAGTGCAGTTGTTTTAAAACCCTGGAAAGAAATATCATATTCTATACTTACTGAATCCACAAGGTTTTCTGTTTTGTCTATCAGTAATTCCAATCTTTCTCCACGTTGAGCAACCAAATCTGGAAATATTTTTACAAATAGAAATGATGTTTTATATTAGAAATAAAGGGACCCACTCACCAAAGCCAAAAGCCCTAAAACTGAGTTCAAAGTTCCATGAAGTTAACTATTTGACTTCAGAAGAAAAGCAGCTGACCCCAATTCAAGACAACTGATAGTTGCATAGAAACAACAGACTATATTTTCAAAAACAGCTTATTTAAGGAAAACAGCTAACCTCCCTATTCTGCCACTAATGAATGCTTTCCCATTTCACTATCATTACAAAACTCCCACCTTGGAGAATATGAACTGTGCTCTCTGGAACTATGGTCACTGAGTGACTGGGTCCTTTGCCCTGATCATGGTGAGGCTAGTACTCAGGATGGCACCTCTCCAGCATTAAAAAATAGCCCTCTCTAGATGTTTGAGGTCATCTAACTTCTCATCTTTTTTTATTTCTTCCTATAAACTTAATTATTACATATCCTTACAATAAATATGCAAGTTTGAGGTTAGCAAAACAATCCAGAAAGGTAAGGGTGTTTTTTGTCAAGCCTGATAATATGAGTACAATCTCCAGAACCCACATATACATAGGAGAAAATAGGTTCAATCGAGTTGTCCTCTGATATTCACACACACACAGTGGCATATTCCAGTTACTATACACAAATAATTAAAAAATAAAAATCTGAATGTAACAATATGAGATTAAGCCAACAATTTCAAAACTTTGAATAAAAAAAATCAATGCCTGGATAAATTAAAAGATGAATTCTATATAAAATATTTCAAGAAAAATACACACTACTTTATCATAAACTTCTGTTTTTTTTGAACAGGGTTTCTCTGTGTAGCTTTGGAGCCTGTCCTGAACTCACTCTGTAGGCCAGGCTGTCCTTGAACTCAAAGAGATCTGCCTGCTTCTGCCTCCCGAGTGCTGGGATTAAAGACAAGTGCCACCACTGCCCACCTTTCACAAACTTCTTGAAAAAGACAAAAGAAAAAAAAATATTTCTCAACATATTAAATGGGCTCATTATTATCTTGGTTATTAAAGTCAAACAAAGGCATCACAAGAGGATCTGGGGATGTGGCTCACTTAGCAGAATTCTTTGCTAACATGCAAAAATCCTGGATTTAATCATTAGCGCTACATAAACTAGAACACATCTATAATCCCAATATACTGTTGGATAATGGTCTTTTATCCTGTCACTTGTATTATTTTTAATAAAACGCCGATTGGCCAATAGCCAGGCAGGAAGCATAGGTGGAGCGACCAGGCAGGAAGTATAGGCAGGACAACTAGAACAGGAGAATTCTGGGAAGAAGAAAGGTCAGTCTGCAGCCATCACCCAGACACAGACAAAGCAAGATGAGAATGCCTCATTGATAACAGGTACCAAGTCACATAGATGTGGGAGTGTCATATATCAATCTGTTGATTTCATTGGTTAAGCAATAAAAAAACTGCTTGGCCCTGATAGGTTAAAACATAGGTGGGTGGAGTAAACAGAACAGAATGCTGGGAGGAAGAGGAAGTGAGCTCAGAGACGCCATGCTCCCCTCTCCCGGACAGAGGTGATAACTCTGCTCTCTGAGGCACACGCGATGAAGCTCCGACCCAGGATGGACATAGGCTAGAATCTTTCCCGGTAAGACTGATTCTACATAGATTATTAGAAATGGGCTAGTCCAGGTGCAAGAGTTAGCCGAGAAGAGGATAGATATAATGTGCCAAGCAGTGTTTAAATAAATACAATTTGTGTGTTGTTATTTCGGGGCATAAGCTAGCCAGGTGGCCGGGGTGCTGGGGATAAAGCCCCGCCACTCCTATTACAACATCACGTGGCTAACACAGACAAGAATTATGGGCTAATATAAGTTTATAAGAGTTAATAAGAAGGCTAAGCTACTAGGCCAACCAGTTTATAATTAATGTAGGTCTCTGTGTATTTTTGGGGTATTGAACAGATGTGGGACGGGGCAGGACAGAAATCTCTGCCAACACTAATACCTTGGAGGTCAAATCAGCGATAGTTTTAATTGACAATTTGATACAACTTATAATCACTTGGGAAGACAGTATGGATGTGGTGGTGGCACATGCCTTTGATCCCAGCACTTGGGAGGCAGATGAAGCTCTCTCTGAGTTCGAGGCCATCCTGGTCAATATAGTTCCAGAAAAGTCGAGCCTACACAGAGAAAACCTGTCTCAAGAAACAAACAAAAAAGAAAACAAAACAAAAAACAAATTAAAAAAGAAATATCTAGATCAGATTGGCTTGTAGGCTTATCTATAGGAATTTGCCTTGTTTACCTTAATTGATGTAAGACCCAGCCAAAATGTAGGTAGCACTATACCCTAGGTTTTGGCCCTGCGACATTTAAGCGTATAGTAAGATAGATGAGCACTAAGCATGCATTCATTTATTTTTCTGTATTCTTAAATGTAGATGTGATATAACTGGCTACTTCAAGCTTGTGACTTCCCTGCTATGATGGCCTTGCAAACTAAAATCTTTTCTAAGTTGTAAACCTTTTCTTCTCTAAGTGCTTTTCTCAGGATATTTTATTAAAATTATAGAAAGAATACTAGAATACAGGAAAACCAGAACTTCAAGGTCATCATCAGCTAAATAGTAAGTTTAAGCACAGTCTTACATGAGACTGTCTCACAAAAGAAATGTACACCATAAATTGAGAAAACAAATAGACTAACAACCACCAATACATACACACACACACACACACACACACACACAGAGGCTGGTGGTCCTGGTTCTATAAGAAGAGCAAGCTACAGAGAGCAAGCCATAAGCAGCACCCTTCCATGGCCTCTGTATCGGTTCTTGCTTTCAAGGTTGCAGCCATGCTTGAAGTCATGTCCTGACTTCCTTCACTGATGGGCTATGATGTAGAAGTGTAAGCCAAATAAACCTTTTCCTCCCCAAGTTTCTTTTTGTCATGGTGTTTTATAGCAGCATTAGTAGCCATAATCAAAATACTGACTGATATACAGGCCAGGGAAGCAAACTAATTGCAGATCTTCTACGTTCCCTTTCTTCCAAATCTCATCTGCTAGCCTTACCCCCAGCTCTATAACAGACAACCTGCTACAGCCTGCCCTCCGTTTTAGTCACCATTTCCAGAGGATTATATAGATCTTCTCCAACATTCTTCCACACTCATACCTTTGTCTCAGAACCCAACTCTAGCAGGCATTCCCTGGGAAGCTACCAGTAAAGCCATTCAGAGAACCAAGTAAGCCAGTGAAGAAGGTAGGTGAGCTTCAGATCTTTACTCCCTATCCTTTCCTCCAAAATCAATACCCAAGTTTCATCCCCAGATGCACAGCAAACTACCTTCTGTGGCCTCTCCTGATTATTTGCCTCCATTCCTAGGGTACTAAACAGATTATGGTAGAACACCTTCTTCTCCTCCTTCCTGTGGAGCCACCCAGCCTCTCTTCTAGCTCATTCCCATTTCTAAGTATCAGTTCCCAGTACCTAGAAATGCACTGAACCAGGAAGCCCCTTGTCCATACTTAGCAGGATCCCAGAAGCATTCCCTATCAAGCAATACACAACCACCACACCCACCTAAGAAGCAAAGTGGGCAATAGAAACCAAGGAACAAAACACCCACCCAACAAAGGCAAGACCAGGTATCAGCACCTAGATCAGTGGTTCTCAACCCTCACAAGGGTTGCATATCAGATATCTTGCATATCATATATTTACATTACAATTCATAACAGAAGCAAAATTACATTTATGAAGAAGCAATGAAAATAATTTTATGGTTGGGGGTCACTACAACATGAGAAACTGTATTAAAGGGTCACAGCATTAGGAAGGTTAAGAATCACTAATCTAGATGGTGAAAACAAGGAAATGCTGTTTCTCCCTCCCTACAATAATCTGTCTCCAATCTAATAAACCAGTGTTATTTGTGTTCATATGAATGAAACTATGCCACTGAAACATACCTATGTTTCTGACCATGATTCCTTTTAGTTCATCCACTTGTGCTTGAGTCTCCATCATTCTATCTTGCCCTTTATTTTCGGAATGATGCTTCTACAAGATATTAAGTTTTAACTTACAATATTAAGACATAATTAAAAAATGAAAGTGTAATAACCTATACTGAGGAATGCTATAGAATCATGGTTCTATTATATAAAAGATACATATACTTGAAAAATGTTTACATTTAGAAAATTATTGGCAGTATAAAAACTGTTCTCATATGGAATGCACTTTAGTATAAAACATCTTATTTTAAGTAAAATTCAGTGAATGTATTACAATATATGAAATATATGAGACCCTTAGGGCAGAGGCGAGAGGATATGTAATCTGTGCTTATACAGGAAGAAAGGAACAAATTAAAAATGACTATAGTTGGGATGGGGAGAGGCAGGATAGGATAAAAGTACTCTTGATTTTTCTTATTTCTTGAATATGACAGAATAGGGGCACACTCAGTTCTTTTAATATCTGCCTATCTAGTTGCTGGGATTACAATATGTATCTTATTTTCATTGGCTTCTCTCAAGATCTAGAATATAAAAGACTGATGATAGTATATATTTTGAAATTATCACTCAAGACGAACAACTATAAAGTACTTAATGCACAATATTACAGATATTTCAGTATGGAAAGTAATTCAGAAAATATATTACTTAATCCCCTATAAAACTCTATGATGTAGATATTTTCATTATTTCTATTTGCTATAGGGAAGAAATTAGTAATTCAAAGGATCACACACAAATCTGGAGCTAATAACAAAACAGTTGTTAATTTTGCTGCTACTCAAAGTATTTTTTAAAATAGAAAAAGTGAAAACTGATTAAAATGTATAGTTTTCATATGTCTTTGTACCCAGATACTTTTAGAAATAAAAAGAAAGCATTTTGAAAGGTGCTCACCATCATTCATATCATGAAAATGCAGATTAAAAACACTATGAGATACCAGTGCATATCCACTAGAATAGCTAAAATGAATGACAGACAATAAATGTTGACAAAGATGTAAAACACTGGAATTGCCAATGAGAATTTAAAAATAGTACATTCACTTTGGAAAAATAAGGTGATAGATTTTTAAATTAAATATTACCATATGACCCAAGAATTCCATTCCTAGGTATTTATTTACCAGAGAAATAAAAACATATGTCCACACAAAGACATGTAGAGATTCACAGCAGCTTTACTTGTAACGGTTAAAAACAAACAGCAACCCAAACATTGAGCAACAGATAAATGAGTAAAACAGTATGTATACAGTATTGGTCAACAGAAAACAAAAATATGCTGCTGACTTACTCAAGATGGATGAGGGCTAGAAGTATTATAATGAGGAAAACAAAACACATCAGAATACTTACTTTATGAGTGCATTTATACAAAATTCTAGAAAAAAACTAATCTATAGAAACTAAAAATAGATCAGTAATTTGCTGGGACAGAGTATTGGGTAGATGACTTACTAAGAAGGGGCATGGGGGAAAGTTTAGGGTTAATGGAAAGATTTTTTTTTAAATCTTGACTAGGGTGGCATTTCAGATGTGCACACACATCATCATCATCAGTTGAGAACGAGGGAGTTAGGCAGATGAACAAATTTTAACATGTCTAATTTGAACTATTCAAATATCAAACATATCGTGGATAAGGAAAGGGTCTATGCATGGGATAAAATGCCAGTTCACATGTTTAGTGGATCTAAACATTAAATAAGTAGTCAAACCAGTCTATCTTTAACATTCTTCCAAATCCTGAGCTATGCTGACTATTAGTATTAGAGAATGTCACCAATCAGCTTTCTACACTAAAATGACCTTTTTATATTTTTAATAGGGAAACTTTATTATGTTGGCTTATAGTAACACAATCATAAATGTGTTCTATAGGCCAGGGCCCCTATATCCATGGTGTTTAAAGGTAATAAAGAAGAAAATATACATCAAAACACTATGTCCTGAGAAAAATCTTACCAGCTGTGCAGCCAAAACACTCGAGAACTCACTATTCATAGCATATGGAAGTGCAGTCTGTGCTCTGGAACCATAAGTAGTCTGGAACCTCTTCTTTACTTCATTCAGAAAACTGAAGGCTCGAGAACGCTCAAAATCCTGTAAAGTGACCCACATTGTACTCATATTTACAAAGCAAACAAAGATATGTGGCAGATTAGCAAAAACAACAATACTGTTTACTGATTCATGAATCCATTAGGAATGACTAGAAGTGACTCTGTTTCATAGATAAGGAACAAAAGCTTCCAAAAGACAACTAACTTGCCATTTGTCATACAGCTAATAAATTAAAAAGCTGAGAACAAAATCCAAACTAAAAACAACTGTATGTGGGGGAAAAAAAATCAACAAATTCCACAAAGAAAGCCAAGAAAAAAACAATCAAACAGGTGAAGGAAACAGATCACGACTTGAAAAAACTGAAATAGAGACAATAGAAAACACAAATATAGGGAATTCTGTAAATGGAAAATCTGGGTAAAAGATCAGGAATTACAGATGCAAGCATAACCAACAGAATGTAAGAGTTAGAAGAAAAAATCTTAATGTGGGATGTCCTTCTATATTTGTTGCTCTTATTGGTTAATGAATAAAGCTGCTTTGGCCTATGGCAGGGTAGAATATAACCAGGCAGAAAGAGATAGAGAGAGAGAGTAGGCAGAGTCAAGGAGACACCATGTAGCTGCCAAAGGAGAAAGACACTGGAAAACTTTCACAACCTTGTGGTGATACACAGAATAATAGAAATGGGTTAATTTAAGATGTAAGCTAGAAATACACCTGAGTCATCAGTCAAACAGTGTTGTAATTAATATAGTTTCTGTGTGGTTATTCAGGTCTGGGCAGCTGGGAAATGAACAAATAGTCTCCATTTTTTTTTAAATGGGAGCCAAGTGCAGCTTCTTGGTAGCTGCATTTTTCAGACAGGCTGTTTGCTGGCAGTGAGCAGAGGCATGGCTCCTTTAAGAGAAGGCTTCCTGACGCAGCATTAGCAGCTCTTATCTATTTTAAGTATTTCACATAGTCCTTTTAGATAACAGATAGAATTTATTGTGAAACCAGAGGTAATATCATTGTGATGATCAATGTAATTTGATGTCATTCCAACTTAGCTTCAACCAAGGATTCTTTATTATTTTATGTGTGGGGGTGTTTTTACCTATGCACCATGTGTGTGGATTGCCTCAGAGACCACAAGAGGGTGATAGATCTCCTGAGGCCACAGTTATGGAAGCTTGAGCTGCCATGAGGGTGTGAAGGATCAAACCTGGGTCTTCTGAAAGACTAGACAGTACTCTTAACCACTGAGTCATCACTCCAGCCCCCAAGGATTCTTGAACTGGGATCAATGGTCAGAATTCTAGAGGCACTTGTATTAGGATACACAGAAATATTACAGAGTTATTTTCATCATTCTTTAGGTTAAATTTCAATTTTGAATATGAGTTAACAAACAAAGGGGGTATCTATAGCTTAGTCATCTGCAGAAATTATTTATTAATATGCTATCATAGTAACAAGTATTTTGAATGGTCTACATGCATCAACATTTCAAAAGTATTATTATTAGTCTGATGACCAGCTGTTATCAATGATATTATAAAGAAGTATATTCATTAGTATATCCTTTAAAATATATTGAGTGTTATATTAAGTAAAATTGATTTTGTTTAGACTTCTGTGTATTCTACTTCATACATTTAACAACATTCTCAGTATAAGCATGAGTCTGTGACAAGAAAGTTTAAAAACACTGATTTATAGAAATCATGTTAATTCCATGACTCTGTCAGACACCAGCTTAAAAATAAGCACATGGCCAGTATGACATAAAAAGAAGTTAACATCAAAAGAAAAGAGAGGGGCATAGTTTCCTCATTCCTATGATAAGAGATCAAAGAACACAGTTTCTCTTCTTTATACATAAATAAATAGCCATGCAGCTACATGCCACCATAAAGGGAACTTGCAAGAAACTGACAATGAGTAAAGAAAATGAGAGAATGTTTCTTGATGACATTAAGTTACTGAACATTCAGGACTTGAAGCATACTCAGAAAACAACCTAATTAATGGAAACTACACATTTACATAGTTGATCATAATATACGTACTATGATATTGTTTTTCTAAAGTATAAATACATAAAAACTTCATTAATATTGACTAAAGGAATTAATTAATATTCAATTTCAACATTTTGATAAGCTTTAATAACAATAATAATCTTTAGGAAAAGAGAGGCCAAAATGGATATCTTCATTGGGTCTCTCCCCTTGGAGTTTGGGGAACCCTATGAAAAGAAGGGGGAAAGAATTATATGTAGGTGCCAGAGGGGTCAAGGATACCAGGTGAACATAGCCCACAGATATTAACTAAGTTGGGCTCATTGGGGTTAATAGAGACTGGAGCAGCAATTAGAGTCTGCATGGGTCCACAATAAGTCCTCTGCATATACATTATGATTGTTAGCTTGGTGTTTTTGTGGGACTCCTAACAGTGGGAATGGGGGTGACACTGACTCTTTCATCCGTTCTTGGGACCTGTCTTTCTACTGGATTGCCTTTACCAGCCTTGATATGAGGGGTTGTACCTAGTCTTATTGTATCTTATTATGCCATGTTCAGTGGATAGCCCTGGCAGGCCTGCTCTTTTCTAAAGAGAAATGGAGCAAGAGTAGATCTGGGAAAGAGAGGAGATGGGGGGGGGCAGGGAGGAGTGGGAGTCTGGGAGGAGTTGGGGGTCTGGGAGTAGTAGACGGAGGGGAAACTACAGTCAGGGTATATTGAAAACAAAAAAATTAAAAATACAAAAAATGAGTTAAAACAAAACCAAACAACAATCATAATCACAAATACCAATTTCAACACACTGTATAGTAATAAATGTTTAGAGATATTAAGCAGAAAGTATCAAAACTGAGCTGAATAATACATATTTAAGCATCAAACTTTGTCAAGGTGCTTTTTATAACAAATACAACATGTAGAAAACATTTCTAGGTACAAATTTTTTATCACCTTAACCCATTATAGGTAAAGATAATTAATAATTGACTGTATTAGTATACACAGTTAAATAGCAATCCATCTTCAAGTTACTTACATCATCAGTGATACAAAGATACACAATCCTGTCTTGGCAGATGTAATGAAACAAGTAACTGTAGAATAAAAGATATAAAACATATTGTGGTTTTAAGCATCATCTATTTCACTTCTAAGTTCTATCTATATATAAGCCAGTTCAGTATGCCCAATTTCACTATACTGATACAAATACAACACATTCTCATCCTCCCCTTCCCAATACATTTCTATCTCTAGTTAAACTGACAAAAATGAATAAAATATGAAAATAAGTTCTCTTTCCTAAATATAATAACATATGCATTAACCATTAAAATGTTAGCTACAAAATCATAATTGGATTTTTTTTACCACATGTAGCATCTTTTATTTCTTTCCCAGAGAAATTTGAACTAGTCATTGACTACAAAAAGAACTAAAAATGTTCTTGTCAAGAAAAAATTCTGACTTGGTGTGGGAGGCAGGGTATGGATAAAGGGAAGAGTCTTTGCTATAAATATCCTAGTAATTTAGAATTACTAAATATTGATGGGTGTGGTGGCATAAGCCTTTAATCCTAGTGCTTGAGTTCAAGGTCAGCCTGATCTATATAGCAAGTTCCAGACCAGTCAGCATACATAGTGAGATCCTGTCTCAAAAAATAAAAGAATAAAAGAATTATTGAATGCATAATTGGATTCTTAAGGCCTAAAGAAGAGATGGTATCTTAGAAGGGACACACAATTAAAATTTATCTCCAGTGAGCCACAGAATTTTTGTTTTTGTTTAGCTTTTTCCTGGTATGACAAATACAAACACCTTTGCTACCAAATTCTCAACAATAACAATTGAGGATCTACTTTAATCAAGTTAATCTGCAGGATAATAAAGATACAGAATGTAAAACCATCAGTCCCTGCTTTTATAGGGATTGTAAAGACTAATAAAGCAGCATGGCAAACAAGATGATAACAAAGTTGAGGGTAGTATAGAGTAATGAGGTAATGGAGATTTACCAATGGGTAAAAGTGATATGTGATCTGAATTCTAAAGAATAAGTAATAGGAATGCAAAGAGTAAGCAAAGAATAGACAAAAGTACAGAATTAGGCAGTGTAAGGATGTGAAGATAAAAAGAGCACATAATAGATACAGATATAGGAGAGTAAGATCAGTTCACATGACAAAAGTATAGAATATGCAGGGGAAAGTGTAATTGCCTGGACAGATGACAGTACAAAAATAGGTACATAATAGATTATACAAGATTTTATAAACTGCATTGCATACTGCTTTGAGAACAATGACAATATTCAAAACATTTTTGCCTGGGGAAGGTAGTATTATTACATTTGATGATACCAAAAATCAGTATGTAACCCACCACCTGAGCTCCGGTCCTACATATGCTATTGTCTATCATACTTAACCTTTTTAAAACCTGCTTTTGTCTTCCTGAACAGATTTTTACAAACATAAGTATGGTGACCATACACCAATAAAAGAAGAGAATTATCACAAATGTTATGAAGAAACTAAGAAATTAGCATTGAATAGTAACTTGTTAAGTGTAGGTAGAAAAAAAATGAGGACTAAAGTAGTAGAAGACAAGGTCACTGAAGAAAAATGGAAATAGAGAAGAAATGGGCTGACAAACTTGTAGAAGAAAGGTAAATATTTGGTGAAGAAGTGAAATATGATTCTGAAGTTTTAGGCTTAGCTAGCTGAAGATCTAGTGAAAGTATTCAATTTAGAAAAAGTTACCTTATTGAGATAACTAACATTATATGACTGAAACCAGGCCATAAGTTTTTTAAAAAAAATCAGTGATTAAACTTCATCCAACAAACATGGGAAAAGCGGTGAAAATTTGGGTAGAAATCACAGCATGTATAAAATATTTTCTTCTTCTAAAACTTACATTGTAGTTAAATTTCTTAGGCTGCCTTATAGCTAGATGTGGGTATGTTTCTAAATTCTGGCTCTAATAATATTAGTGGAAGATATAATCCCTTCCTCCAAATAAAAGAATTCCATATTTTTTCAACAGTGATGGCTCTGAACCACTCATCTCAGGACTATTTTCATATATGTCAAATTGTATTATGGTGTCTTTTCATAGTAGCTTTAAGTAACCTGTAAAGGGGCTTAATTCTAAAAAGTAATAAGGATTTCCTGACATTAAAACCTAAGGGAAAAAAATCTAAGGAAATAAGGATTAAATAAAATATTTTACACATCAATGAGGAAAGTTAATGCACTTTTTAACATGATTACTATGATTTCCCATCTATGTCCTCTTTAATACAACACCACAGTGATATTTCTACAGCAAAACCTGCCATACCTTAAAAACCTTCAGTACCTTTCCACTGCCTATTGGTAAGCATAAACTCTTAACATGCCCTATAAAGCCATGCATAGATTTCTCCTACCCATCACTTTAGTTTTATCATCATCATCATGCTGAGTACTAGTCACAGAGAATGACTATTTCATAAATACTCTGTATAACTCTGTTCCTTCTAACTTAAATGCCACTATTTTGCAGTCTCTACTATACTTATCTACAGATTTCATCATTAAGCTATAATCTTTATGAAGGTAAATACTAAATTTCTTATTATATCACTTTCAACAGGTAAAGTACCTATCAATAGTTAAGTATTGTGTTCATATTTACTAAAAGAATGAAAACAAATACTTTTTATATTATCTGTATCATTTCACATATCTTAGAACTTGATAGAAAAGCTATTTATATATATATAACATTGCCATATATTTCTTTAATATATAATTTCAATGATAAAATAAAAAAAAATAAGTTAATAAATAACAAAATCAGACTTTTTTTTTTTTACTGTTCTGAGGTAGAGTTTCATCCTGTGGTTTAGACTGGTTTGAACTCACAATGGGAGCAAGTAGTAGGATTAGAGGCATGAGTTACCACCATGCCTAGCTTAGTACCACAAATTTTCTAAGCTAGTCAAATTATTGCTTTGTCAAATAATCTACCTAAAAACTTATTTTCTACTGTTTTTACTACAATAAAGTTCCTTCCTTCCCTCTACCACATGCAGATCAGAACTCACTTGCCATGTGAGTAAGTTAGTTTATTATTTTCAGAAGGTATCTTAGCCAGAATCTGCTCTGTCACCTCCAGGAAGTTTCCTCCACACCAAGCATGTTTGGCAAGAATAGTGGTTCCCCTGGCAACAACAGCAAAAAGAATGGCCATGACTTCAATCTATTAAAAGTAAAAAAAGGACACAGATTTAGAATATTACTTAGGTGTTGGCAGAAGGTTTCTGTTCCACCCAGTCCCGCAGCCATTCAGTCCCAAAGAAATACACAGAGGTCTACATTAATTATAAACTCTTTGGCCTATTAGCTCAGGCTTTCTTATTAACTAACTCTTACATCTTACTTTAACCCATAATTCTTGTCTGTGTCAGCCACATGGCTTGGTACATTTATCAGTGAGGCATTCTGATTTTGATTCCTTTGCGTCTCGGTGATAACTTGAGACTGAGCCTTTCTTCTTCCCAGAATTCTCCTGTTCTGATTGCCACAACTATACTTCCTGCCTGGCTACTGGCCAAACAGCATTTTATTAAACCAATACAAGTAACAAATCTTTACAGGGTACAAGATCATTATTCCACAGCACTAAGGCATAAGCTTTCAAAACTAAACTTATCATTTATCTACATCCATCTACAGATAGTATTGAACAAGCCACTATAGTATAAAAATCAATGAAAGTTAATAGGAACTGGGACATAGCTCAGTGGTATAAAATATGCTTAGTATGCCTGTAACCCTGGGCTTGATCCTCAGCAATAAGAAAAAAGAGAGAGAACAACCTTAAGGTTTTCTACAAGCTTATGACTTATACGGCTTATAGTTATGTATGGTGCATACACAGGCTGTATTTATAAATTATGTAGCAGAAACTTGATACTGTTTTGAAAAGTAATGGTAATAGACAGCAAAGTGACATGACGCCCATGTCATCACAGTTTAATGAAATAATCTCATCCTGAAAGTTTATCTTAGGGAATAGTTTAGCAGAAACTAGACTCTAGATTCACAATGATAACAACAACCCATATTTATTGAGTATTCACCTTGGAACAGATATCAGCTCATTTAATTTGCATAACTCAATGGGATTATATACAGTTATGATGCTATTATAGATAAGGAAACTGAGGCATTGACACCATAACTATTTTTCTCAAGATTACAAGGCTACAGTGATAGGATGACTTAAACCCAGACACTGTGATTCTAGAACCCACATGGCTGTATATAGCCAATAATATGTACATTATATAATTTATGACTATATGAGAATTACCTCTAATAGAAAAGCATTATTCGTAAAAGCAACCAAATGAAATTAACACAAACCTTCCACAAAAGAAGAATGATTTTATAATTTATGGTAAGACTTTCATAAACAAACTATCACCAAAACAATACGGCATGAGTTGAAAATAACTTTCCTGATATTTGGATATGAATATGCTCATTTTTCTTCCTACATTAGGCCAGATTTCTCTGTTTCATGGTTTAAGCTATAAAAATTAAAATTAGCCCTTCAAAGTAATATAACATGACTATTTTTACCAAGTGTATCAGTGGTTCTCAAACTATAACGAGACTATAAATCATGTTGGGTAGCAGAATGAATGACTTGACATAATCTCTTAAAATCTGATTTTTAAGTCAGAGGTTAGATTCTGAAAAATGTAGTTAAATAATCTGGCCTAGAAGAAAATAATTAACATAGCCATACTTCAGTACATAAAGAAGAAAACTATGAACTACTTAGGGTCAGGGAATCTGCTGAGCACTGATTAGAATCTCAGCACTGAAGGACAGTACACAGAGCAAAAGGTATTCATTCATCTATCTTTTAAGCTGAACTCCTAGTAGAATCTCATGTTCATTCCTAATGCCTAAATAAATTTGCTCCCTAGAGTTATGTCTTTAGCAGTCTTCTTTTCAGACTCCTCTGAACAAATATGTAGGAAATTACACTTTCCAAACCGTCTCATACTTTTATCTCCCTTGATCTAAAAGCCTCCCTTGACCATGTATCACCACTCTGCATTTATCATTCTATTTCTCAGACTTTTGGCTATATATTCTCTTTGTTTCTCTACATCCTTTTAACTCAACTTACTATACTCTGGCTTTTGCCCTTAAAAATCCAAAATATAATAATTCCTAAAATCACAAACAGCTTCCTTCTATGCTATAAAATAATAATCATTTTTCTATATTCACCTTAATTCATTTCTCAAGAACTACCAACATGCTAACTGATTGTCATTCTTGAAACTTTCCTATGTATTTGACTTCTCTGGCTTTCTTCTTGGTGACTTTTTCAACCCCTAACTCACCACTAAATGGTGAATTCCTTAAGGGGCTGATTCTATACCCTTTTATCAAAGATAAGTTCATGTGAATTTGACATTTAAAATATAATTCATTTATGGCTAGAAACCAAATATGAGTGAGTACATCCCATGCTCCTCTTTTTGGGTCTGGCTTACCTCACTCAGGATAGTGTTTTCTATTTCCATCCATTTGCACGCAAAATTCAATAAGCCCTTGTTTTTTACTGCTGAGTAGTACTCTAATATGTATATATTCCACACATTCTTCATCCATTCTTCCATTGAAGGACATCTAGGTTGTTTCCAGGTTCTGGCTATTACAAACAATGCTGCTATGAATATAGTAGAGCATATACTTTTGTTGTATGATAAGGCCTTTCTTGGGTATATTCCCAAGAGTGGTATTGCTGGATCCAGGGGTAAGTTGATCCTGAATTTCCTGAGAAACTGCCACACTGCTTTCCAAAGTGGTTGCACAAGTTTGCATTCACACCAGCAATGGATGAGTGTACCCCTTTCTCCACACCCTCTCCAGCAAAGGCTACATCGGTGTTTTTGATTTTAGCCATTCTGACAGGTGTAAGATGGTATCTTAAAGTTGTCTTGATTTGCATTTGCCTATAATTAGTGATCCTAGAGAAGCTAAATAAGGAGTACCCAAAGAAAAACATATAGGCATCCTCCTGAATATTAACCTTCATCAGGCGATGAAAGGAGACAGAGACAGAGACCCACATTGGAGCACCGGACAGAAATCTCAAGGTCCAAATCAGGAGCAGAAGGAAAGAGAGCACGAGCAAGGAACTCAGGACCGCAAGGGGTGCACCCACACACTGAGACAATGGGGATGTTCTATTGGGAACTCACCAAGGCAGCTGGACTGGACCTGAAAAAGCCTGGGATAAAACTGGACTTGCTGAACATAGTGGACAATGAGGACTACTGAGAACTCAAGAACAATGGCAATAGGTTTTTGATCCTACTGCATGTACTGGCTTTGTGGGAGCCTAGGCAGTTTGGATGCTCACCTTACTAAACCTGGATGGAGGTGGGGGTTCCTTGGACTTCCCACAGGGCAGGGAACCCTGATTGCTCTTCGGGCTGAGGAGGGAGGGGGACTTGATTGGGGGAGGGGGAGGGAAATGGGAGGAGGTGGCGGGGAAGAGACAGAAATCTTTAATAAATAAATAAATTTTAAAAAAAGAAAATATAATTCATAAAAGATACAAAAAATAGGGTCAATGATAAACACAAGACATAACTAACAATTAAAGGAAATATAAGAGTAGAGACCCACAAAAAAAAACCTCAAGAGAACCAAGGGTAAATGTGTCCAAAAGGGAAAGAAAAAATGAAAAGGAACAAGTTTTAGTGGTTGAATGTATTGCCTTATACAAAGAAAGAAGACTAGAAAATATTGACTTCAATTTCAAAAGGAAGGAAGCTATTGCCTAGGGTCAAAGAGACAAATAGTTGAACAAATGAAAGCACAGAGATACATAGATAAGAATTCATATGGTATCCAGACAGAGAGATGAAAGTGGCAGCTTTGGTCACTCTGCAACTTCAAGAAGAAAAAAAAAAAAAAACAAGATTTGCAACAACATAAAAAAGACTAATTATGAACCAAGGGCATGAGGTAACTGTTTAAATTGGTTAAATAATCTTATATTATATTAGGAAATGGGGTAATTTGCTCTCTCTAAGTTCTACTATTATTCCATGCTATGTTAGTTATACTTTACAGAAAACACTGAATTTTGTTCTAGGTATCTCGACTGTACAGAAGGGAGAGACTACATGTGAGAAATTTGGAGATTATGTTATAAAGGGGATGACTTAAGGAACTAAAGATAGTTTAAAAAGAAAAGGAATGTAAAACATCTTTTAGGTTTATATAAAGTATATATGTATTGGAATAAAGAGCACACTTTTGAGAGTAAAACTGGGAATAATGAATATAAGCTACAGAGAAGTAGTGCAATAAATAGTATAAAATAGAAATCTTTTCCCACAATTAAGTAGTTCCAAATTAAAATTTAAACTGTTAAACATTGCATATATACCAACAAAAACCTTATTTTCTTTCCAGATGTCACTAATAGGAATTTTTTAAATGATGTCATATATTACTAAAAAAACTTCACGTACAGTCAAATCTTGCCCAACCACATTATAACTCTTTTGCAATTGAATGTGTTAACATATTGATGAGTGTTGAGATAACAGAAACAACATAGCAGAAAGAACACTCACTGTATTTGATGGTAAGAAATACAGATTAAGAACACTCACTGTATTTGAAATAAGGAAACCTAGCTTGACAAATTATAAGCACTATGTGACTATTTAACAAACCAAGAAATGCTGTATAAAGTAGCATTCAGAAAGAAAAAGCATCAAATAAGCCAGATAGAGAGGCAAAATAATAGAAATACCAGATTTTCCTCAGTGCTGCTTCTCCTAATTTTCTTAGACATTTATCACTTAGGCCAATAGCCATTATCCCAATTCTACTTACATCTTGCTAAAAATTCTAAATTAGTTTTCTGTGGCAGTCATAAAAATTATCAAAAACCAGGTGGATTACCACTGACAAAAATTTATCACCTCAAAGCTTAAAAGGCCAGAGGTTGAAAATCAAGACATTGGTAGGACCATGCTCCCTACAAAATCTGTAGGGAAGAATCTTTAGGTTCTTCTAGTTTCTGGCAATTTGCTAGCATTCTTCTTTGGTTTGTAGTTGCAACATTTTAATCTTTACCAATCTAGTCACATAGTGCTCTCTTGTCTTCAGATAACATTGTTTCTGTGTTCCTTCTATCCTTTGAGACCAGTCATATTAGTCAAGTGTCTACTATACTCCAACATGGCATCTTTATTTACAAAATCCTATATGCAGTAAGGTACCATGCACAGGTGTCAAAAGTCAGGACTTCAACATAGCTTTATGGAAGACACAATTAACAGTACTGTGTTCTCAAATCAATCCTATTCTCCATTTTCCATTTAATTTACATTCTTCCAAATTGCCTCTTCTACTTCTAAAACCAACTACCTCATCTTTTTCCTCAGTGATTTTAGAGACCTGTCCTTATAGCTATGAGGCAACCTACTATAGTTTGGACTTAGAAAAGTATGTTGTAGCTGGATGTGGTTGTGCATACCTCTGATCGTAGCACTTGGGAAGTAGAGGTAGGACTATCAAGAGTTCAGGGTAAGTCTCAGCAATACAGTGAGTTCAAGGCCAGCCTGGATGTGACAGTCAAAGCAGTAGATAACGGAGTTATGAAACCGAGGTAAAAAGGACTCCTATACTATAAAGGGAATCATAATACAGAGCGAGACAGACATAAATAAATACAATAAGATATAAAGAATGAATAACCTAAGAATAACCACAATTGTTTAAACTGTTCAATACAAGATTATGTAATTATGTGATTCTAATCTGACAAAGAATGACTAATTACAAATCTATGTATCAGCATTTTCCTCATATACTGTTAACATTTTTCCTTAAAAGAGAGGTCAAAGTGTTTGGTTTTACCTTATCTATCCAATTCTCAGAAAATCCTTGCACAGAATATTTATCGAACAGTTAAGTCAACACTGGGTATACTTAAAATATTCCAACTAATAGATAACTTTATATTGTATAGAAACAGGCAAGAAGAGTATTTTTTTACTACCAAACTCCCTCCGTAATTCAGGTAGACAGTTTGTTGATAGTAATCCAGTCACCAACTCTTCAGTATGAGACATAGCAAGAAATAAGTCAATAGCAGATAAACCACAAGTTGTATATTGCAATTTGTAGGATAACCTTGCAACAGATAGCAAAGAAAAACCACTGTCAAGCTAGACAACTAAAAAGAAGGGGTGTTTACAAAAAGTCAAGTTACAGATAAAGATTACTCCTGTTGCTATCACAACTATTGTTTCTCGAAAATGATTTGAAGTCCAACTCAATCCCTCTCACTTTCTCAGGATAGAATTTTATTCTGTCAAACCAACTACCTTTAAAGTTTTACATTTATCCACACACACGACCATATTGATTTATTATTCCTACTTATCTCTGTTCCCCAAACATGCAAGTTCCTATAGTAGTCACCTCCTATGTCTTGTTAACCATGCATCCCATGCACTTAAAGGAGTATTTAATATGTATTCACCCATTAATAAATATATGTTAAGTACACTGCTTCAAGCCATAGCTATTCAAAGGAAAAGAATTTTCAAAAGAGAATGGTGATACATGTCATAGTGTGATTAATAAAATCCCAAGAAAAAGACTTGATAATTCATTGGTTATGAGAGTCAGAGTCATAGTAACCAACGAGTCAAGTACATGATCAATTTGGTAAATATTGGCCATCAATAAAAATAACAGTAATACGCTCAAACAATAGTTTTCAGTGGGGATCTACTGCCTACTGGAAACGAGAAAGTGCAATGTCAATACTGTTACGAGTGTACGGGGGTTAGGGGTATGCTAGGAACTCACAGGAAGCATGAATAGGAGGAAAACACGAAGCAGAAAGTGATGTCGGTGAACATGGGTGAAAGAGTTTTTTTGGCTATAGAAAAGTCTGGAGAACGCGAATTGAGAGAGACTTAATATTTTCCACCCTGTAATTAAAACTTAAATGACGCGTTCTGACACTAACCTGAGACCTCTTCAGCAGTGTAAAACATACTTTGCCCAAACTGGACCTGCTCAACAATTAGAACGGAAGATAACAGAAAAATTCAAGTCACACTTGCCCTGCCTTTTGCTCCAACCTAGCACCTTCTAGTTTACACCACCCCCTCCGCTCTCTCGCCGAAGTGTGTCCTCACCTCCCACAAAAATATCCCACTCCAATTACCTGTCCGGGTACCCTCTAGCGGGAACTGGCCTCCTGGCCAAGGGGAGCAGGTCCTCCCAGTGTCGCCCACTGCCGGAAACGAAAGAAGGACAGGACCTGACGACCCAAGCTTCCGTGTAAAGGGCCCCGCCTACGCGTGGCCTCCTGGGAACCTGATCTTTCCTCCAATGGGAGCAAGCTAGAGGGCGGGATCTGAGACGTTTCCTACCCTCCGCATTTCCCAGGACTTATACTGCACTCTGGGAGTGGTAGTTCCGACTACGATGTCGTCACGTCTGCCCTAGGTAGGCTCAACAGCTGGTAAACATCTAACGCTGTACTATATAATCCCAGAAAACGAGAGGATGCAAGACAACACAAGTAATCTGTCAGTATAATCAGCAGGATAAATGAGGAGTTGAACTTCCCCCACCATCTCCCAACTGAGTCTCAGGAGTTAAAGTCGCCTGTTATAGACAAAACAGAATTCCTCTGGCAGGCACCCCTTTTGCCTTAGCCATGAAAAAAAGATGTAGTAGGATCAAAACTGCACGTACGGGCTTTGTAGGAGCCTAGGCAGTTTGGATGCTCACCTTACTAGACCTGGAAGGAGGTGGGAGGTCCTTGGACTTCCCACAGGGCAGGGAACCAAGACTGCTCTTTGGGCTGATGAGGGAGGGGGACTTGATTGGGGGAGGGGGAGGGATATGGGAGGCGGTGGAGGGGAGGAGGCAGAAATCTTTAATAAATAAATAAATTTTTAAAAAAAGAAAAAAAGATGTAGCTTCCTTGTGTTCTTCACCAATCATTTTCCCCATACTTTGGCAGCAAAAATAACAGCAGTAGCAGCAGCAGCAAGAGTAATCAGCAGCAGATAGTTTCCTGTGATTTGAATATACTATGCTATATCCTTTTTCTCCTTTGATGAACTCGTCTTACTCATCACCACCACCACCTCTGTCACTGCCCCGACAAGGTCCCTGCTTCCTGACTCTTCATTACCATCATTTAGAGACCAAAAAGCACCCTTTTCAACCCCACACTTCCAACCTCCTCATCACACACAGACTTAAGCGAATGATCATTTTCCATCTCTCCATTTCATACAAAGTTACTAAGTACTTTTCAGCTTTTGCTATAATTCAACTCTGCAAGACACATACTCTGAATATTCTCTCCTTTAAACCCCTTTTTTCCTAAAATCTATTCTTTCAAAGATACTACATTCACCAGGTTTGCTTCCCACCTCTATGCCAGCTCATTTACTTTTGGAGTGTACACGTTGCATAGGCCTATGCTCTGCACTTTGTTTTCTTATCCTTCACACACTTCTTGGTGTTATCAGCTATCCCCATTACACTGCTGTCATTCACATCTTGATGATTCTCATGTATAATACAGTAAGCCCAGACAATACTCCTGAGTCCCAGTATCAACTGGGCATCTTGGGTACGTAAAATTTAATAATAGTTCCCAATCTACCTAATAGATTTTACTTCCCCTGTTCCCTAATCTGTTTGTCTCTCTCCTCTAAATCCTATCTCAGTGAATGTCACACTCAGAAATTGGTTGTCAGTGAATGGACAACCAATCAGTTGTTCACTCCAGAATGCTAGGCGTGACTTTGAATGTATATATTTTCTCAAAACTCATAGCTAAATATCAATCCATATTCAACTACTCACTATTTCATTTCACACAACTTTGATTTTCTCATTCTTTTTCAGAGATTGCCAATGATTAGTGAATAATAATTCTAGTCAGAGGATAACATTACCTACAGTATCTCATTGGAAATACAAAGACCCTCCATTATCTAGCTTTTCTTTATATTTCTCCTTTTATTTTCTTTATTGTACTATGGAGGTGCCCAGCATGCACAAGATCTACACAAGTTTAAATTAGACAAAAATCCCATCACTAGTAAGGGAGAGTGGACACAAAGTCCCACCTCTAATAAAAAAGCTATTTGCAATTTATACATACTTGGAAAAAATCAGTTTTCTCTAATCAAGTCTCACTAAGTATATCAACCATACTTCAGGCTAAAGGTAAAGGGTCTGGAAGCACCCCATAGAGTTACTGGTGTGCATCTACATTGAAGAGACTAAAGAAGTTGGAATCTAATTTCCACAATTACTACTCAACAAAAATGAAGCAAAATGAGACAGCACACAAAAAAATATTTTTGCATTTTCTATATTAGTTTTGGTAAGGGAAGAGTGAATATAGCATGAGGAAAGAGTATTTGGATAAAAAATATAGCAACAAAAATTCAACAGTTTTATTTAAAATGTTTCAAATTATATACTTTTTATATGAAAGGATGAAGCAGTGCATTTTGGATTCAGAAGAGGGAGGACTCTTTCTATCCACCATCTGTGTGTGTGTGTGTTAGTGTTATATTAGTTTTATATAAATTTTTGTTCTTTTTACTTCACTGAATAAATGGAATCAATTTTTTTTGTGATTATGATTGTAGTAGCTCTGTCCATAAGTATTAGGAATGTGAGTTCTATTAACTTAAGAATGAGTAATGGACTCGCTGATATTTTCCTAAAAACTTGTGATGTTAATAAAATGAACATAAATAGGTAAATTAGATTTTCTATGTACATACTGATTTTCTTGAAAGAAGACCACCAATTTTGAAGTTACATAATAAGAAACAGTTCTTCAAAAGCAATGCTTGTTTTTAAAACAATGTTTCAGTTACCGGTGACCTTGAATAAATATGTTAGCATGTACATTTGTTGAACATATGTTTTCTTCATTGCCCAAGGCTTATGTAATCATTAGCAAACTATTAGATGTAAAGAATTAGGAATGCCCAGAGTAAAAATTAGATCAATAGGTCATTTGTATCACAATCAGTCACTAAATATTGATCTTGCAGACAATAGTCTTTTCTATACTACATTTTTATAATAATCATACCTTGAAGGTTTTTTTTTTTTTTGGTTTTTCAAGACAGGGTTTTTCTGTAGCTTTGGAGCCTGTTCTGAACTAACTCTTGTAGTCCAGGTTGGCCTCGAACTCACAGGGAGTTTTACATGTAACTTTTCCAGAAACATAACACATCAAAGTACTTAACATATATACACAAATGAGGACTCACCATGACAAGCAGGGAAGCTTTATGAATTGACACAGTGAAAATTATAGGAAAGAGTTTTGTGAGGAAAGACTTTAGAATCCTCAGTGAACCAACTAAACTTCAGGCCATATTCAAGAAAAAAGATCAGAGGCACTTGGGATTAAGACAGTCTGTCCTATTTCCAATCAATGTATGTTACATGACTCACATTCCTACTATATGATATTCAGATTGTCTTGTTTTTTTCTGTTCCATTCTAATCATTGTGTGAGATGATAAATGTAGCTAATGCCCAAGCAACATCTATCCTATATTTTGTTTACAAGAAATACTTGAATAAATGAGTGTGATATTGACTACTGTCATGTTCCTGACCTTTCCTGTTCTTCACTCTTATTGAATGTATTGTCTAATAGTGGAAGAGCAATGTTAAGGAAATAAGGGTATTCTTTCAAATTAGTACTTTTTTAAGTAATAGTTTCTGTCACTAATAGTCACTTACCTTCCCTGAAATTCAGTTGAAAAACAATGGTTTGACCCTTGTAGATTAAAACTAGAAAGGATGAGATGGAACAAGACATTCACTTTTTAAAATGCACATTTCTGGCACATAACCAGAACTTTTTAGGTAGGAGCAATTTTGATCTCAAGCTTTTTTGATTTAAGAAGTCTCAAGTTCAAGTTTCAGTAAAGGTACTATATAAGTTTTGTGTTTAAAAGCAGGCCAGGTGTGGTGGGAAACACCTTTGTTCACAGTACTCAGGAGGCAGAGACAAGCAGATATCTATGTCATTAGCTAAATTGATTGAGCTCCCACAATATTTCACCTTTTTTTCTAATTAAGAAGGTTCTGATCATAACATAAAACTATATACAATAAGAACAACTATCAAGTATTGTCCAGAAGATAAAAAAGGTAATAGCACAAACAAAAATGAAACTAAAAAGAACAAGAACACCATCAAGCAAGGAACACATTTTAAATGTGCAGATCATAGAAAATTGGGAAATTTCAGAGATTACTCTAATAGCTGTTCTTTTTTTAAGTATGTGTGTTTGTTTTTTATTAATTAATTAATTAATTAATTTATTTATTTATTTTATACAATATTCTGTCTGTGTGTATGCCTACAGGCCAGAAGAGGGCACCAGACCCCATTACAAATGGTTGTGAGCCACCATGTGGTTGCTGGGAATTGAACTCAGGACCTTTGGAAGAGTAGGCAATGCTCTTAACCTCTGAGCCATCTCTCCAGCCCCTCCAATAGCTGTTCTATGCGGAAGAGTCTTATGTCTTGTACCTAATATGCCCTCAGCTAAGATATGAGATGATTGTAGTTTTAACTATCCAGTCTTCAACCCCATCAAAGATCTGAGAAAGAAAATGGTATTACCTGAGTAAGAAGGAAGGGCAAGCAAGTGACTTCTAAAAGACGAAAGAAATGACAGAAACCACTGGCTTTTTGGACAGTCAGCCAAAGTTTCTCTGTAACGTTGTGACATCCAATTTTGACTATAGGACTAGGTTATTTGACAGATCACTTTCAGAAGCAGGAAAATTTGAAAGACTGTCCTACACTGTCTTGGCAAGATTAAGCAGTCAATTTTCCTTATATTCTATTTGTCCAGATTGGACAGCATGCCTACTGTCAGCAGTAGATGCAAGCACAGTTTTTTGCCTAATAGGCCAATTTCACCAGGAAGAAAACAGACCCCATATGGAGTGTCCTCAGTGTTCATCATCCTCTCAGGAGTAGATTGGTGCTTCCAGAAGCAGTTTTCTCTCATGTTAACAGAATTCTAAGTTATTAAAACATTTGAACGTCATATTCTGTAGGTCTTTGAAGTGTTTGAAAATTACCTATCTATAAGGAAAATATCTTTGTGTATCTAGAAAACCTAACTAACATAAGTATGACAAATATGGGTGACTATTAACCAGTATTTATCAATAACCAATATATCTTAAAGACTAAAGCTTCAAATTATATATCTTAAAGACTAAAGCTTCAAATTATAAAAATAAATGATCTGTACACAGATGTACAATATAAAGACAATGACCTCGAAATTGTAACAATATACAAAAATATCTTAATTAATGCAGAGATATATAGTGTAATATATCAAAAAATCCTTATTTTGCATCAATACACAAAACATCCTAAACAGAAGTAGAAACATACATACAGAATGATAAAATTAATTTTATATTTGTGACAATATGCAAAAATATTTTAAACAGATGCATGTGCAGAATATAGCAAATATAATTTTGAATTTGTATTAATATACAAATTATCTTAAACAGGTATAGAAAAATAATTTTACTTCTGTACCAATATACAAGAATCCATACCAATCCAAATTATTTAAAACTGATTATTGCTATTTTATTTTACAAGAAAATATAATAATCTACCTTATTATTCTATCTTACATATACCCCATTTTTCTATTTTAAATAAGATTAATCTTTATTGCTCTGCCCCAACCCTATAATAGTTTATAAACAACCCCTTACAGATGACAATTATTCATAACCTTGAGAAAAATAAAAAAAAAAGCATCCATCCCACATATTGGAAGAGAGGGTGCCATGTTCTTGGAATTGATTCCTGATGTCTAGGGGGTAATAGTATCTCTATGGATTCCTGTAAAAAACTAAAACAATGGTTAAGTCTCATGAGGACTAGCTGTAACATATGTAGCCAGTCTCAGAGTAATGGGTAAGGCTTATCTGAAGTTTTGGCTAGAGTTGTGTAAAAAGGTGAACCATATCAACTAGCCACCTTGGACTTGTCCTGAGCAGTTTGTGGTCCAAAACTGATTTTTGTGTGGTGTTTATTGGCTCAATGGCATTATATATACCAGGTAGATTCTTTGTTGTGGGGTCCCATCATCTTTCTGGAGATGTCAGAGATCACTGTTCGGAAAATTTATTATTCACTGTGGAAAATTTAAACATTATTAATATCAAAGCAGAAAGTTTAAATTTTAAGATAGCAATATATCTAAAGAAAGTTTCTATTCTTTTTTTTTTTTTTTTGCTTTTTCGAAACAGGGTTTCTCTGTGGCTTTGGAGCCTGTCCTGGAACTAGCTCTGTAGACCAGGCTGGTCTCGAACTCACAGAGATCCGCCTGCC
>NW_004949183.1:107476-127044 GCF_000317375.1 Microtus ochrogaster
ATGATAAAAATAAATAAAAATTTAAAAATATATATTCATGTACATTATTAAATGCATAATATAACCTGTTGAGTCTGTATAATGTTAATTGTACATTTGTGCTTTCAGGGCTGATTATTTGCAATTGCATAACATAATTGTTGTGATGTTCTTCCCTGGGAAAGACTATTTCTCCCATTCTTAGCATTCCTTAGTTGTCTATAGATTTTTGTGTAGTGTTGAGGCCTTGCGAACTTCCACATCCATGTTTTAATAGACATTTGAGTTGTGTAGTGCTTGGGGTTTTCAATGAAGTAATATGAGCATGGGGTTGGTTCTGATGTTTCATAAATGTCCTTGGGAATTAGTTTTTATTTCTCTTGATCAAACATCTATAAGAGGAATTTTTGATTATACATAATCAGTATAAGATTAACTTCTAAGAAATTGCCACACCTTTTCTTAAAGTGGTTATAGCATTTAATATTTTTGACTGGTAGTGCAATTACTCTAAGTCCTCACTAACATCTTGCATAATCAATTATTTTTAATTTTAGTCATTCTAATAGGCTAATTGCAAGATTTTTTTACATTTGTGTGTGTTTGTCTGTGTGCCACGGTGTATGTGTATGAGCAGTCAAAGGACAACAATCAAGAGTTGGTTCTTTCCTTCTACTATGTGGGTTCTAGGGATAAAATTCTGATTGTCAGGTTTGGTAACAAGTACATTTGATGACTGAACCATTTTACCAGCTCCTAATTGTGGTTTTATTTGCATTTTAAATGTAATGATATTGGGTATATTTTTATGTTCATATATGCCATTTGTATATCTTTGTTTGGAGAAAGCATTTACTTATATCTTTACATTTAATTGGGTTTTGTCTTATTTAATTGTAATAATTGTTTATATATTCTACGTATTATTTTTTGGTATTCTGAATACTTTCTCCTGAGTTTACAACTTGCCTAAATTTTTCTAGAGAAAAATTTAAAATTATTTTAGATTAACTTATAGATTGAGCACCAAGAATTTTATAAGGGTTTTGATTAGCTTCTTTTAAAGATCCTAGGGAAGGATCTGTTCTAGAAGTCTTTCCTAGGTATTTCTTGGCCTGTAGATGGCCACCTTCTCCCTGTGTCTTTTTATATTGTCTTCTCTGCATGTATGCTTGTATCTAATAGTTTTTTTTAAAAGGGCATTCAGAATACTGGATGGCTCTACCCTAATACCTTCATTTAACTTACGTATCTATTAAAAACTATACTATAAATAAGATAACTTCTTTTTGGAGGACATGATTAAATATATAACAATAAAATACCTTGAAAGCTATGAATGAAATTAGTACTTAAAATTATAGAGCTACTTATAAAGATGAGTGGCCTCACCAGCTCATTCAGAGTTCATTTTTTGTTTCATATGCTTTTTACTATAAATTAACATGTAAATGTGTTTGAAATAAGTAGCTATGAGAAGTGTGGCTGACTTTTATGGTTTCACTCAACTTTATTTTTACTTTTGTTTTCAGTTGTAAAACACACATAACATAAAATTTGCCATCTTAATATCCTTCACTTTACAGCTAGTATCCACTTTTGAGTGAGTACATACCATGTTCATTTTTCTGGGTCTGGCTTACCTCACTCAGGATGGGTTTTTTTCTAGTTCCATCCATTTGCATGCAAATTTCAAGATGTCATTTTTTTAACCTCTGAGTAGTACTCTAATGTGTGAATGTGCCACATTTTCTTTATCCATTCTTAGTTGAGGGGCATCTAGGTTGTTTCCAGTTTCTGGCTATTACAAATAATGCTGCTATGATCATAGTTGAACAAATGTTTTTGGAGTATGATTGGGCATCTCTTGGGTATTTTCCCAAGAGTGGTATTGCTGGATCCTGAGGTAGGTTGACTCCCAATTTTCTGAGAAACCATCATACTAATTTCCAGAGTGTTTGTACAAGTTTGCATTGTAGGAGTGTTCCCCTTACTCCATATCCTCTCCAGTAGAAGCTATCATTGATGTTTTTTATCATAGCCATTCTGCCTGCTTACCTGAGTTAATGGGAGCTAACCAAATCCAGCTAGACAATGAAGGAACCAGCATAAGTCCAAGCTAGTCCCTCTGAATGTGTTTGATAGTTGTATGACTGGGCCAGACTGCAGAATCACTGGCAGTGGCACCAGGATTTATCCCTACTGCTTGTACTGGCTTTTGGGGATCTTATTCTCTTTGGAAGGATCTTCGCTCAGCCTAGATATAGTATGTAGGGCATTGGTTCTTCCTCAAAGCAGTGTGCCTTACCATCTCTGAGGATTGGATAGGGGGTGAGGTGAGGGGATGGGGGAGGGAATGGGAGGAGGGGAGAGAGGAAGAACTGGAATTGATTACGTAAAATGAAAAAAAAAAGTTGCTTTATTTTAATTATTGGTTTTTTTTATTTATTTTTTATATTTATTTATTAAATTTTCCACCTCCTTCCCTCCTCTCATTTCCCTCCCCCTCCCCCTCCCCCTACCTCTCCAGTTCTAAGGGAAGCCAGGGTACCCTACCCTGTGGGAAGTCCAAGGCCCTACCTACTCCATCCAGGTCTAGGAAGATGTGCATCTAAACAGTCTAGGCTTCTACAAAGCCAGTACATGCAGTAGAATCAAATCCTAGTAACATTATCATTGGCTTCTCAGTCAGCCCCCATTGTCAGCCACATTCTTAGAGTCCCATTTGATCACATACTTGTTCAGTCCCAGTCCAGCTGGCCTTGGTGAGCTCCCATTAGATCAGCCCTACCGTCTCAGTGGGTAGACGAACCCCTCGCGGTCCTGACTTCCTTGCTGATCTTCTCCCTCCTTCTGTTCTTCATCTGGGCCTTGGAAGCTCAGTCCAGTGCTCCAATGAGGGTCTCTGTCTCTATCTCCATCCTTTGCCGGATGAAGGTTCTATGGTGATATTCAAGATATTCACCAATGTGGCGATGCAACAAGACCAGTTCAGGCACCCTCTCCTCTACTGCCCAAGGACATAGCTGGGAATATCCCCTTGGACACCTGGGAACTCCTGTAGAGCCAAGTCTCTTGCCAACCCTAAAATGGCTCCTTAATTAAGATATCTTCTTTCTTGCTCCCATATCTGCCCTTCCTCCATCTCAACCATCCCACTCCCCCAAGCTCTCCCCAATCCTCCCCTTCTCCCTTCTCTTTCCCCCTCTCCCCTTTTACCCACCCCACCCCCATGCTCCCAAATTTTGTCCAGCAATCTTGTCAACTTCCAATTTCCAGGAGAATAAAAATATGTTTTTCTTTGGGTTCACCTTCTTATTTAGCTTCTCTAGGATCACAAACTATAGGCTCAATGTCCTTTGTTTATGGCTAGAATCCACTAATGAGTGAATACATACCATATTCATCTTTTTGGGTCTGGGTTATCTCACTCAGTAAAGTTTTCTATTTCAATCCATTTGTATGCAAAATTTAAGATGTCATTGTTTTTTACCACTGAGTAGTACTCTAATGTGTATATTTGGCACACTTTCTTTATCCATTCTTCCATTGAGGGACACCTAGGTTGTTTCCAGGTTCTGGCTATTACAAATAATGCTGCTAGGAACATAGTTGAACAACTGTTTTTGTAGCATGATAGGGCATCTCTTGGGTATATTCCCAAGAGTGGAATTGCTGGATCCTGGGGTAGGTTGACTCCCAGTTTCCTGAGAAACTGCCACACTGATTTCCAAAGTGGTTGCACCAGAATGCATTCCCACCAGCAATGGATGAGGGTACCCCTTACTCCACATCCTCTCCAGCATAGGTTATCATTGGTGGTTTTGATTTTAGCCATTCTGACAGGTGTAAGATGATATCTCAAAGTGTTTTTGATTTGCATTTCCCTGATTGCTAAGGAAGTTGAACATGATCTTAAGTATCTTTAGGCCATTTGAACTTCTTCTGTTGAGAATTCTCTGTTCAGTTCAGTACGTTTTTTTTAATTGGGTTGTTCATTATTTTAATGTCTAGTTTCTTGAGTTCTTTATATATTTTGGAGATCAGGCCTTTGATGCAGGGTTGGTGAGGATCTTCTCCCATTCAGTAGGTTGCCTTTTTGTCTTAATGACAGTGTCCTTTTCATTACAGAAGCTTCTCAGTTTCAGGAGGTCCCATTTATTCATTGTTGCTCTTATTGTCTGTGCTATTGAGGTTATACATACAAAATGGTCTCCTGTGCCCATGTGTTGCAGACTACTTTTCATTTTATATTCTGTCAGATTCACTGTGGCCAGATTTATACTGAGGTTTTTAATCCATTTGGATTTGAGTTTTGTGCATGGTGATAGATATGGATCTATTTTCATTCTTCTACAGGTAGACATCCAGTTATGCCAGCACCATTTGTTAAAGATGTTTTCTTTCTTCCATTGTATAATTTTAGCTCCTTTGTCAAAAATCAGGTGTTCATAGGTTTTTGGATTAATATTTGGGTCTTTGACTCAATTCTATTGGTCAATGTCTCTCTTTTTATGCCAATACCAAGCTGTTTTCATTACTGTAGCTCTGTAATAGAGTTTGAAGTCAGGGATGGTAATGCCTCTAGAAGTTCCTTTATTATATAGGGTTGTTTTAGCCATCCTGGTTTTTTTGTTTTTCCATATAAAGTTGATTATTGTTCTCTCAAGATCTGTGAAGAATTTTGTTGGGATTTTGATGGTGATTGCATTGAATCTATAGATTGCTTTTGGTAGAATTGCCATTTTTAATATGTTGATCCTACCCATCCAAGAGCATGGGAGATTCTTTTATTTTCTGGTATCCTCTTCAATTTCTTTCTTCAAAGAATTAAAGTTCTTGTTAAATAGATCTTTCACTTCCTTGGTTAGAGTTACCCCAAGATATCCTTTGCTATTTGTGGCTATCGTGAAAAAAGCTCTGATTTCCTTCTCTGTTTCTTTATTTTTTGTGTATAAGAGGGCAACTGATTTTTTTGAGTTGATCTTGTATCCTTACTGAAGCTGTTTATCAGCTGTAGGAGTTTTTTTGGTAGAGTTTTTGGGGTCACTTATGTACACTATCATATCATCTGCAAATAACGAAAGTTTCACTTCTTCCTTTCCAATTCAAATCCCCTTGATCTCCTTATGTTGTTTTATTGCTATTGTTAGAACTTCAAGCACTATATTGAAGAGGTATAGAGAGAGTGGACAGCCTTGTCTTGTTCCTGATTTTAGTGTAGTGGGTTTAAGTTTCTCTCCATTTAATTTGATGTTAGCTGTTGGCTTGCTGTATATTGCTTTTATTATATTTAGGTATGACCCTTGTATCCCTAATCTCTCCAAGACCTTTATCATAAAGGGGTGTTGAATTTTGTCAAATGATTTTTCAGCATCTAATGAAATGATCATATGGCTTTTTCTCTTTCAGTTTAATTATATGATTGATTACAATGATAGATTTGTGTATGTTGAACCAGCCCTGCATCTCTGGGATGAAGCCTACTTGATCATAATGGATAATTTTTTGATGTGTTCTTGGATTCGGTTTGCCAGTATTTTATTGAGAATTTTTGTGTCAATGTTCATGAGTGAGATTTGTCTGTAATTTTCTTTCTTGTTTGAGTTTGTGTGATTTTGGTGTCATGGTAACTGTAGCTTCATAAAAGGAGTTTATCAATGACCCTTCTGTTTCTATTTTGTGAAACACATTAAGGAGTATAGGTATTAGCTCTTCTTGGAAGTTCTGGTAGAATTCTGCATTAAACCTATCTGGTCTGGGTTTTTTTTTTTGGTAGTGAAGTTTTTGATGACAGCTTCTGTCTAATTCCTCACAACTTATAGGTCTATTTAAATTGTTCACCTGGTCTTGATTTAATTTTGGCATATGGCACTTATCTTAAAAAATGTCCATTTCTTTCACATTTTCCAATTTTGTGGCATACAGGCTTTTGTAGTAAGATCTAATGATTCTCTGAATTTCCTCTTTGCCTGTGGTTATGTTACCCTTTTCATTTCTGATCTTGTTAATTCGCATGTTCTCTCTGTGATGTTTGATTAGTTTGGATAACGGTTTGTCAATCTTGTTGATTTTATCAAAGAACCAGCCTTTTGTTTCATTGATTCTTTGGATTGTTTTCTGTGTTTCTATTTTGTTGATTTCAGCCCTCAGTTTGATTATTTCCAGTCTTCTGGAATTGATTATGTAAAACGAAAAAAGATAGTTGTTTTATTTTTAAAAGAGAAAAATAAAATAAATTTAAAAAAGAAAAAAGTCATTATTAAAAATTATCATCTTAGGAATTGCTAAGTATTCAGTTCAGTATTATTAATTCATTTATTCACATTGCTGTAAAATAAATTTTTATCGTAATAGTCTTATGAATTTTCATGATTCATTCTTCTGTATTGTTTGACAATGTTATCTAACTCAGTATTGGAAAATATTTTGCACCATTTTTCTTTTAGAAATTTCATAGTTTTAATATTTATGTTTAAATATGTAAACAATTTAAATTAATATTGAAATGATATAGAATGCTTTATTCTTTTTATATGAATATCAATCACTTTTTGAAAGACTATCTTTTCCTTCAGTAAATTATATTCATGTCCATGTTTAAAGTCAATTGACCATAAATATAAACATTTATTTTGGTGCTATCAATTTTTTTCTATTGGTCTATGTTAGGGTAGGTAGTGTCACATTGTCTTAATCACTACAGCTTTATACTAAGTTTTAATGTTGAAAATCAAAAGTACTGATGCTTTGAACTTATTCTCTAAAAATGTTTTTGCTTTTTTAGATTTTTGCACTTGGGGACCTGCTTGTTAATTTCTGGAAACCCTATGAGTATTTTGATAAAAATAGCACTAAATCTATCAATATGTATGTGGAGAATTTGAATCCTATAAGTACTTAATTTTCCAGTCACTCAAAATACCTCATAATGCTTTTAGATTTTCTTTAATAATGTATAAATGTTATACTCATTTTTTTACATTTCTAAAGATAATTTAATCATTTTAATACTACTATTAATGGGATATTTTCTTTATTTTATAGCTTTCTTTGCTAGTGCAATTTATTTTTGTATGTTTATTTTGTATTTGTGAATATAAGAACATCTATGTCTCTTTCAGATCTTGATTTTAATTCTTTGAGGTATGTACTTGGAAGTGAGATTGTTAGATCACCTACTTTTTATTTAAGGAATTTTAATAATGTTTTCCATCATTATTTGATGTGGGAAATGATGTATGTTGTGAATATGTTGTATTGCCATTGGTTAATAAAGAAACTGCTTTTGGCCAATGGCTTAACAGAGTAAAGCCAGACTAAAAGAGATATATAGAGAGAGTAGGCAGAGTCGAAAAGACGCCATGTAACTCCACCAGAGTCAGACACAGGACACTGGATGGAACTTTACCTGGATTGGGAGGGACAGAAACCTCTGCCAACACATTGGCATGCTACCATGTACCAGCTAAATCCACATAAAACTTGAGAGAACTTGGAAAGGAATTCTAGACACAAAAGAACAGAGTTAAGCATGGCTTCTTTGTAGCCAGCATTTTTTTCTCGGACTCTGTTTGCTAGCTGCGAGTTTAAGAGAGGTCTTTCTAACTCATTCTTGGCAGCAAAAACCACGTGGCTCATTTAAGAAGTCCCTGTGTTTCGTGCTAGCTGCACAAACAGCTCTGGCTTTTCGGAAGACTGAACATTTGAGTGGGGTTGTGAACAGCATGTTACAAAATGCTTAATGGTGCAACATAGACCTAATGCATACTTCGAACAGGAGCAGATTGCACAGCTAGCAGAAGCAGTGAACATGCCTCCACCATGTTGGACTGGGCAAAGCTAAAAGGCAAAGGAGCCTTAATCCTAGCCACATCTCTTAGCATTAAAAAAAGAGCACACCTGGTCAGAAAATAATTACAGATATGCAATAAAGACAGATTCAGACAGAAATAAACCTCTGAACAGGTCACAGTGTGTTTAAAAATGTACGTAGGCTTGAGAGAGAGAAGACAAAGAGTATAGACAGTTATAAATGGAAACAAATAGTTTAAAAAATAAAACAACATCTTTAAAGAGACATAGTAAGGCAGTCATAGATTAAAGGAGAAAAGAAAAATAAGCCATGTAAAGATGGAATATAGAGAGAGTCTGGACTATATATATTCTGTGTTTCCTTTGAATTTTTGACTGTGAATGAGCTAAGTACAGAGAGACATTTCACTGTACAGGCTGCTAAGCTAAGCAAAAATATATACTTTAAAGGTACCTTGATTTCAAAATTTTGATCTAAGGATATGTTGCTTTGGAAAAGAGGTTCTTCTTTTGATTCCACTGAGTATGAGAACCTGTGGATTCCTTCCAGGCTAATGTGGTTTGATGGACCAATACCCCCCCCAAAAGTTTCTGTGAACTCCCCCATATTACTTCACCCAACAAAAAGTAGGAAGCAGTTTGGGGTGAACTATGCCCAAATTCCCAAATATTGTTTATAAATGTTTATTTACATTTAAAGGGGGATATACTATAGAGATATACATTGTATTGATGTGGATCTTAGTCTATTGATACAAATTTAAATTCAGTTTTGGTATATGTATACTTCTGCTCTTGATTAAAGTATTATGTTTGTGCAGCTCATTTAAAAATATAATGTATAATTTAAAATACAGACTAACAGTCATCTATAACAGTCAAGCTTGTAGGCATGTTAATTAGGTTTTCTAGATGTATTTCAGATAGATATTTATTCTTCAAACCTTTTAAGGACTTACAGAATATGGCATTTAAAATGTATAAGAACTTAGGACTTTTCATGATAGTGAGACTCATCTGTTCCTGGCAGCATCATCTACTTTAAGAGGGTGATGGGCATTGAGGAGTCTCCTCATGGAGTTTGCTAGCCATTTGGGCAAGAAACTGCTTTTGCCTGAACTGTTTGACTGGATTTGCAGGACCCACCTACATTTGTAAAAGAAAGATTACTTAAGCTTAAATCACACATCAAACTTCACACACTAATGTTAGGAGACCTCAACACCCCACTCTCCCTGATGGACTAGTGAACCAGACAGAAACTTAACAGAGAAATAAGAGAACTAATAGATGTCATGACTCAAATGGATTTAACATACATCTATAGAACATTTTACCCAAACACAAAAGAATATACCTTCTTCTTAGCACCTCATGGGACCTTCTCAAAAATTGAACACATACTCAGCAACGAAGTGAACCTGAACAGACACAAAATAATTGGAATAAGCTCCTGTATCTTAGCAGATCAACATGGCTTAAAGTTAGAATTCAACAATAACACTAATTGCAGAAAGCCCACAAACTCATGGAAATTGAACAATGCTCAACTGAATCACACTGAATCATGGAAGAAATAAAGACAAGGAATTCTTCTAGAATTCAATGAAAATGAATCCACAACATACTCAAACTTATGGGACTGATGTGGGAGTCTCATATATCAATCTGTTGATTTCATTGGTTAAGCAATAAAGAAACTGCTTTGGCCCTCATAGGTTAAAACATAGGTGGGAGGAGTAAACAGAACAGAATGCTGGGAGAAAGAAGCTGAGTCAAAGAGTAGCCATGATTCTCCCACTCCAGACAGACGCAGGTTAAGATCATTCCTGGTAAGCCAGCTCGTGGGCTCCACAGATTATAAGAAATGGGCTAGTCCAGGTGCGAGAGTTAGCCGAGAAAAGGCTAGATATAATGGGCCAAGCAGTGTTTAAAAGAATACAGTTTCCATGTAATTATTTCGGGTAAAGCTAGCCGTGCGGGCGGCCGGGTGCTGTAATGTAGCCCGCCACTCCTATCACAACATGGGACACTTTGAAAGCAATGTTAAAAGGACAGTTTATAACACTAAGAGCCTACATAATGAACCTGGGGAAATCCCACACTAGCAACTTAACAGCACACCTGAAAGCTCCAGAAAAATGAAGCAGACTCACCCAGGAGGAGTAGATGCAAGGAAATAATCAAATTGAGGGCTGAACTCAATAAAACAGAAACAAAGAAAACAATACAAAGAATCAGTGAGACAAAGAGTTGGTTTTTTGAGAAAATCAACAAGATAGAAAAACCTTCATCCAAACTCCCAAAAGACAGAGAGAATATGCAAATTAACAAAATCAAAAATGAAAAGGGGGCATAACTGAAGCATGACCAATAAAAACTCAGGGAGAGAAATTGAGTATCAACCTGAAGATCCAAAAAGCAAAGCAGTTAGCCACTGTCTCTTAACTTGATCTCAGTCCGGAAATGGTGACCCTGCCTCCAGGAATCTCAGAATGAGACTGTGTCTGGGAGCTGTTTCCTCCCATTTTATAATCCTCTCTAGGGCTGGTATTAAAGACATGCACCACAGGGATTAAAGGCATGCACTACCCAGTTTTTATGGCAACCAGTGTGGCCACTGGGATTAAAGGTATGTGTTACCACTACCTAGTGTAAGACTGACCAGTGTGGCTGTTTTACTTTCTTTATCCTCAGGCAGGCTTTATTTATTAAAATACAATTTAAATGCCACTACACAGAACAACAGATACTGAGGAAATATAGATAATCATCAGATCATACTTCAAAAACCTACACTCCACAAAATTGGAAATTTTAGAGGAAACAGACAATTTTCTGGATAAGTACTACACAACAAAATTAAATCAAGACCAGATAAACAACTATATCCCCTAAGGAAATAGAAACAGTCTTCAAAAGCTTCCCAATCAAAACAAAAAAAAAGCCCAGGACCAGATGGTTTTGGCACAGAATTCGATAAGAACTTTAAAGAAAAGCTAATACCGATACATACTAGTAGAAGGAACACCGCCAAACTCTTTTTATGAGGCCACAGTTACCCTGATACCTAAAGCCACATGAAGATGCAACTAAGAAAGAGAATTACAAGTCAGTCTCCCTCATAAACATTGATGCAAAAATACTCAATAAAATACTGGCAGACGGAAACCAAGAACACATCAGAAAAATTATCCACCCTGACCAAGTAGGTTTCATCCAGAAATGCAGGGATGGTTCAACGTATGAAAATCTGTTAATATAATCTACCATATAAATAAACTAAAAGAAAAAACACATGATCATCTCATTAGATGCAGAAAAAGCCTTTGGCACAATCTAACACCCCTTCATGATAAAGATCTTGGAGAGACCAGGGTTACAAGGAACATACCTAAATGCAATCAAGGCAATATACAGCAAGCCAACAGCCAACATCAAACTAAATGGAGAGAAACTCAAAGATATTCCACTAAAATCAGGAACAAGTCAAGACTATCCACTCTCTCTATAGCTATTCAATAAAGTACTTAAAGTTCTAGCTAGAGCAATAAGACAACAAAAGGAGATCAAGAGGATAGAAATTGGAAAGGAAGAAGTAAAAATTTCACTATTTGCAGATGATATTATAGTATACATAAGTGACCCAAAAAGTCTACCAGGGAACTCCTACATCTGATAACCATCTTCAGTCATATAGGAGGAAACAAGACCAACTAAAAAAGAAACAGTAACTCTCCTGTATACAGAAGATAAACGTGCTGAGAAAGAAATCAGAGAAACACCACCCTTCACAAATGGCCACAAACAACATAAAATATCTTGGCGTAACACTAACCAAACATGTGAAAGACCTGTATGACAATAAATTTACATCTTTGAAGAAAGAAACTGAAGAAGATACCAGAAAATGGAAAGATCCCTCATGCTCTTGTATGTTCAACACAGTAGAAATGGCTATCTTACCAAAAGCAATCTACAGATGCAATGCAGTCCCCATCATAATCCCAGAACAATTCTTTACAGACTTTGAAAATGCAATACTCAACTTCATATGGGAAAAAAAAAACAGGATAGTCAAAAAAATACTGTACAATAAAGAAATGTCCAGAGGCATTACCATCCTTGACTTCAAGCTCTACTATAGATCTGTAGTAATGAAAATAACTTGGCATTGGCATAAAAGCAGACAGGCATATCAATGGCATTGAATCAAAGACCCTGATATTCATCCACACACCCATGAACACCAATTTTTGACAAAGTAGCTAAAATTATACAATGGAAAAAAGAAAGTATCTTTAACAAATGTTGCTGGCATAACTGGATATCAACTGGTGGAGTAGACAGAACAGAATGCTGGGAAGAAGGAAAGTGAAGCCAGATGAGATGGAGTCAGCCGCCAGGTCAGACATGCTGAATCTTTGCTGGTAAGCCACCACCTCGTGGTGCTACACAGATTATTAGAAATGGTTTAATCAAGATGTGAGAACTAGCCAATAAGAGGCTGGAACTAATGGGCCAAGCAGTGTTTAAAAGAAGAAACGTTCCATGTTATTATTTCGGGGGCATAAGCTAGCCAGTCAGCATGGAGCCAGGTGGGATGAAAAGCAGGCCGGCCCGCAACTCCTTCTACAGAATGGCGCCCAGACATGGCTAACTGAATTCAAAGAAAGCCTGAGAAAGCTTGGGAAAGAATAGAGTAAAGCATGTTTTCTTGGTAGCAGCAATTTCTCAGGTCTTCTCTGCTTGCTAGAGGCAAGCAAGCACTCTCATCTAAGAGAGGCTTCCTGACTCAGCTTCAGCTGCAAAACTCTGCAGCTCTTAAGAGGTCCTGCCATGAAACACTTAAATGGTGTTGATAAAAGCTGACTGCATGCTTGTTTGTTTTCAGCCATAGCAGAAAAAAAGTTGTGCTGTTTTAAAATGCCGGCTTTCTGGGCCATCCTGCCAGGGCAAACTCTGACTCTTTCAGGCAGGCAGTCGACTGAGTGTGGTCTGTGAGCTGAATGCTGCAGCTTGCTTGCTGGCAGGGACCTTGAAACGCCATAGAGTTGGGCAATAAAAATGGCTACAACAGGTACCTCTGCCTTGAGGCTGGAAAGCTAAGGAATGGGATAGATCTAGTCAAAGTCACGGCTTTAATCCTCTCCAAAAAGACTCATATGGTCAGTAAGAGAGAGATACAGTAAAGAGAGATTCAAAAACAAAGAAATCCTCTAAATGATTTACAGTGTGTTAAAAATATATACAGGCTAAAAGTTAAAGTTCTTAAAGTAAAAAACAAAAAAAAGAGAGTAGTTGGGTGTGGTGGTACACACCTTTAATCCCAACACTTGGGAGACAGTGGTAAATTGACCTCTGAGACTTCATGGGGCAGAGGTAGATTGACCTCTGGTGACTTCAAGGTGTGGTATCACACACCTTTAATCCCAATACCTGGGAGGCAGATATCTCTGTGAGTTCAAGGACAGCCTGGTCTACAGAGTTATTCCAGCACAAAGATATACAGAGAACCTGTCTCAAAAAGTAAAAGTAAAAATAAATGAAATAGAGGTTAAAATAAAGCCACACAAAGATGGAAAATACACAGAGAATCTTGATACTGTATGCTATCATGCTTTATTTGAATTGTTTGAATGCTGAGGAAGGAGCAAGAGCTGCTAAAAGATATTTGTTTATAAATGCTGCTGAACTAATCCAATATAGATATTTTGAAAATACCTTGACTTCAGAATTTGGATCTAAGGATATGATACTTTGCAAAAGAGATTCTTCTTTTGTTTTCACAGAGGATGAGACCCTATGGATTGTTCCTATCCCAATATGGTATGATAGACCACGCCCTCCTGAAAGGTTGCTGTGAACACCTTCAGAAAATTACTTCATTCAACTGCCAAATGAGATGAACCTAGCAGACAGGTTATACCATGAAAGACCTGAACAACAGCACCTCCATTCAGCAAGAAGAAGTTTGGAGAGAAATAACTATGTCCATATTCCCAAATATTGTTTATAAATATTCTTTTACATTTAAAGGGGGATATGATATAGGTATGAATAATTTGCATTGGTATAAATCTTGACTTATTGATACATGTTTAAGGTCAATTTTGTTATATGTATATGTATTTCTGATATTGATTAAGGTATTGTGATTGTGTAGTTCATGTAAAAATGTAATGTATATAGGTTGTTAATGGATAATCATCAATAATAGTCAAGCTTGTAGTCATATTAGTTAGATTTTCTAGATGTGCATAGATATATTTCAGATAGGCATTCTTCATATCTTTCAAAAACTACAGAATATGGCATTTAATGTTTTAATAACTTAGGGCTTTTCATGACAATGAGACATGTCTGCTCCTGGCAGCACCAATCTACTTCAAGAAGAAGATGGGCATCAAAGAGTCTCCTTATGGAGTTTGATAGCCATATGGGCAAGAAACTGTTCTTGCCTGGACTGTTGCATAAACTGGACACAAAGAACCTGCAGAAAGAGGACTGCTGAACTTACTTAAAGGTGAGATGATTCTTTGAGGTTCCTGACTCATGAAAGAGTCTGCGAGACATTCTGCAGGACACAGCAGATAGTGACTGAACTGCCTTTGAAATTTCCTGCTTCATGGAAAAAGTCTGCTGGATACTATGGGCCTGCAGGCCGAAGATGGATGCCCCAACCATACAGAGGAACTTTGGGTGACTGTCCAGGCAGCGAGATGTCTTTGTCATTTCTAGAGTTTGTAAGTTGCTTATTTCTTGTTTGCTTAGGTAATATTGTATCCTTCTGGAGTCTTTGATGGAGTTGAAGAATAGATAGTTATAGTTATAGTTTTCCATTGTTATGATAAAAGATAAAGTAGTTATAAATATTGTAACTGTAATTCTTGCTTGATAATGGTTTTATGTGTAATTTTACTATGTTAAAGTGAAAGCCTTTCTTTTTTGTATAAACAGAAAAAGGGGAAATGATGTGGGAAGGTTATTTGTCTATCTGTTGCTTTCATTGGTTAATTAATAAAGAAACTGCTTGGCCTGGAATTCACAGTAGACATGTAGAAGTTATGATTAAAATTTTTCCTAAGTAAAAGTCATTCTGGAAATGAAGGACACTTGTGTATTAGATACCTAGGGAGTAACTTTGCTGCTATCCTGTTTCCCTGTTTTCCAATAAGAAGAATTGATTAAATAAGCTCTAAGAATTCCATTAAAATATACTTTTCACCACTTTTTATTCTTCAAACTGTTGGGAGAGGGGAGAGAACTGTTGGATTGCTTTTACTTTTTTCATCTTAACAATTAATTCTTGAGTTGATTAATGTTCTGCTGGCAACTACTTCATCTTAGTGGAGATGATTTAGTATTTCAGCAACTGTTGGATTATTTTTATAAATGTGCCAGCTTGGTGTACTAAAATTAGTAAGGCTCTTAAAAGGCATTCAAAATTGGCCTTAATTAATTAAAAGCTTGGTAGATGCAGTCCAAGGTTAACCACTTAATAAATTGGCTACCAAATAAAAAATGAAAACAAATATTTGGAACAGCTTACTGGAAGGGATTTCGGCTCTCCACCAAGAGATTCTGTAGCAAATCTGGCAGGGGGTGTGTCATTTTCAAGTTCTTGACTCATTGTCACTATACTCTTTCATCTAAGACTGAACCCTTCCCTCTGTTACACAGAACTGCTTCATCTGTAGCAACAACAGTTGCATTACTGTTCACAGGTTAAATGAAAATATTCATGTGACATATAATAATTGAGATAAGTATCTTTAGTTTACTGTGCATTTGGACATAAGAATATTGTAAAGGAGAGTAGTGTGGGAATTAACTCATTGGTATATGGAAAAGTCCTTTGCAATTTCTCAAAACTTGTCTTTAGTTGAAGGCTAGATCAAAGATAAAAGGATGTTGGTTAGAACAGGGATCATAAAGTAAGATAACTGATCCCATTTAAAAATCTGTTGGATGCTAAATTATTGAACATTTGAAATAAGTAATTAAATACTGGCCATGTACCAAGTGAATACATTAATTTGAGAAAATTTCCATTTTCTGAGAAACTAAAAGGAAATGCATCATTATTCAGGTTGTCAGAAAACCATATTTGTAGCAAAACAAAATAAATCCCCCTGAATATTCTATTAAGTCATTTTAAAACCAAGAAACACAAAAAACATATTAAGGAGTTATTTTTTCTCAATTGTGTGCTCAATGCTACAGAGAATATGAAAAAGAAGTGATAATTCTACCTGAGAGTACTTATACTGACATCATGACATAAGAGAAAAAGATGCAGAGTCACAGTTTTTGGATTTTATTGAGCTTACTCTTTGACCTCAGTCAAGAGACTTCTCTCTGAGCTTCAGAGTCTCAGACCATTGAAACAAGATTCAGAGAGATAATGTGTGCAAACATTTCAAAACATACAAAGTGCTAGTCAAATGGTACAATGAAAATAAAGGTAATAATAATTAGAGATAAAGATATAGTAAAAAGAACAGAGACTCTGATAATCAAACTTGGCCTTGAATCCTACCTTTCTTACTAGCTATGTGAATTTGAGTGTTAACTAATCTGTCTGAGTCTTTGATTCCCCTTTTGCAAAATACAATAAAAATGACCAATATATACATGCTCCATAATGTTGTTTGTCATATAGAAAGTATTTGATAATGGTCACATCTGTACTAAATCAATATATTTAACCATTGACTTGTATGGAATAAATTGTAAAGGTAAATGGGAAATTTAAAAATACCACCTCAAAATATACTGTGAGAAAAGCTGCTATGATAACAGAAGTAACATAATGGGTCTTCAGTATAGATGATAGTATATGTTATGAAATGATGTAAAACTAAGGCAAAAATACTAGAAACAGACACGAGAGTTGTTGAGAAGTTATTTGGTTTGCAGGAAAAGGATGAAAATAGATATTATCATAATACTAATATTAAGCTAATCATAGACAAATATATTTTCTCTCATTTGTGGATTCTACATTTTATATAATCATAGAAGATCATATATGTATATATAAAGTAAAAATAAAAAAATTGTCTAAAGGAACAAGGAACAAATGGATTGGAAAAAAGCATGAAGGAGGTGTAGGGGGTAAGCTCCATATACAGCACACCTATATGAAGCTTTTAAAAATAAAATATTTTCTAAGGATTGGTTCATTTAGAAAGGAAAAACACAGCAAGTAAAAGAAAATAGCTCCCAAGTTTCCCAGTGATTAGGCAGATAATAGCGGCATGTAGACATTTAACAAATATTGATCATCAGATTCTACAAATAAGACAATTCTCATCCATGTTTATGTTATAGTGTAGTGTGGAAAATAGGATATAACACAAAAATCAATCGACTTAGTTCTAACTGCAATGAGTACTAAGAGCAGAAGTAGATGATTCTATGCAAAACTATGCCTGGGAGGTATAGTAGTGAGTTAAAGGTTGAGAAAGATCTGCGTGAAAAGAATTATTTTGTTGTTGATCATGTTAAGTTTTGACATACTAGTAGGAAACAGAGATTATCTCAGTCATGAGAAGATATCCATTTGGTGTAAGATCTACGTAGCATATATTAAAAAAGTAATTCATATGTTATCTAAGTTGTAGGAATACATTAATCTACCTATAAACAATTTATAGGTCAATATATCTGGGTAAAATATGTATATCTAGGTTTGTTCTGTTTTTATAGAAAAATATTTTGTTGAGATACATACTCTAGAATCCAAAATTTTTTTATCATTCCATGTTTTCTTAAACCTGAACAATTTAATAATTTATTAAACCAACTTGGCCTCTGAAAATATTTAGGATTTAAATTTCTGGTATAGCAATACAGAATAGTAAGATTCTTAACACTAATATTCAAGACTAAAGATAACTTTGAAAACACTTTTAATATTATGTGGGGGGGCTTTTCTTTCCCTCTTGGCCTGTTGGTCACCAGGGCAAAAGGCAGTAGAAGTGACAGAAAGCTTTGTATGTAGCCCATGAGCATGAACAAGACAGCTCTCTGGGAGACTTCGGTGAGTCAGCTCAACTTTATTCCAGAGTATAAGGCATATATTGAGGAGCCTAGAGAAAAACTCTAATTTGCATTAAGTGGCATGCTGCTATCATAAGGCTCCTGGAACAAGTCTTAGTTATCGTATGTACAGCAAGAGAGCCTTCTAGCAGGGATCTGTGCCAGGGTTCAAGCTAAAGATAAGTGAGACATCTGGTTTCGAAACAGGCATCTGGTTTCGAGACAGCTTTTAGATAAGGTCAGTCCTCCAAGCCCAGGGACATTCTCCAGATAAGGGCAGGTAGAGGCAGGAATTTCTGCCGGTGGGAGAGAGCCCCATGTTGTTGATCTATTGATAAAGATGCCTGGGCTTGGGGAGACTGAACTCTGACTAGCCAGCAATGTCTTCCAATAATATTACTTTAAAGCTATCATACAGAAAAATACCTTTCCCTTTGAATGTATAGTTCTAAAAATTTGAAGACATATATAGACATATATTATTACCACCACATTAAATATCTCCAATGCTTTGACATAGTTCTTTATAGTTACTGCCCCATGAATAAAAGCTGACAACTTATTTTTCATCATTACAGTCTTGAGCAGAATGTTATATCAATGACATGATGGTATATGTAACTTTTCACACTAGCTTCCTTTATGAAATAAAATGTCATTACCAAATTCGGTATGTATCAGTAGTTCTTACTCTTATATGGATATACTAATTTGTTCGTGCATTGACCTACTGAAAAAACTTTAGTTGTCTGCAGCTTAGGGAAATTATAAATGCAGTTATCATAAATACTGGGGTTCCAACACAAATTTTCATTTCTCTAGAACAGAAAACAGTAGTGGAATTTCTGGGTTACATTGTTAAGTATATATTTAACTTTGTGAGAAATTACAGAACAATTTGTAGAGTTACTGCAATATTTTTCATCATAGTAGTGTGTAAGAAACCTCATTGCTCACATTTTTGCCAGGATTTGATATTCTTAATATTTTTAAGGTGTCATATTGTGTTTCATAAACAAACAATATATACCATTGTGATTGTGTGTTAAAGCTATTTTAGCCAGGTGGTTGGGAATGAAGCCCACAGCTCCTTCAACAGGTGGTAGTGGTGCACGCCTTTAATTCCAGCATTTGGGAGGCAGAAGCAGGTGGATCTCTGTGAGTTCGAGGCCAGCCTGGTCGACAAGTGCTAGTTCCAGGACAGGTTACAAAGCTACAGAGAAGCCCTGTCTCAAAAAAAAAAAAAACTTGGGGGAATGGGATGGTTGGGATAAAGGAAGGGTGGATATAGAAGCAGAGAATTATATATCATAACTAAGGGAGCCATCTTAGGGTTGACAAGAGACTTGACTCTAGAAAGGCTCGCAGGTGTCCAGGGAGATGTCCCCAGCTAGTACCTTGAGCAACTGAGGAGAGGGAACCTGAAATGACCCTATCCTATAGCCATACTGATGAATATCTTACATATCACCTTAGGACCTTCATCTGGCGAGGGATCGAGATAGAGACAGAAACCCAAATTGGAGCACCAGACTGAGCTCTTAAGATCCAAATGAGGATTAGAGTTATCCCAAGATATTTTATGCTGTTGGTGGCTATCATGAAAGGTGATGCTTCTCTGATTTGCCTCTCTGCTTCCATATCCTTTGTGTATAGAAGAGCGACTGATTTTTTTGGAGTTGATCTTGTATCATGCCATATTACTAAAGGTGTTTATCAGCTGTAGG
>NW_004949183.1:129954-137189 GCF_000317375.1 Microtus ochrogaster
GGGGGAGGGGAGTGGGGGAAGGGAACGAGGTGTGGGAGGAGGGGGAGGGAAATGGGAAACAGGGAGGAGGCAGAAATTTTTTTTCAACAACTAAAAAAAAAACACAAAAAGTAAATGATGTATGTGTTTATTTTTAAAGAGGAAATGTAATATACAAAGATAAAATGTACACTAAAAGCCTTCACTGCTTCTTCTCTCAAACAAGAGGTAACTGTGGGTGTTTTTACATTTATCGTTCCTGGAGTATTTAGTTCATTCATTAACATACACAAGTGTATTCAGTACTAAATATACTTTGTTAAAAACAAAGAAAATACTTTGTTGTAGTTTACATTTATTTATGGTATAATCCATTTTGAATTAACTTTTGCAAAAGTATGAAGCTTACACTGAGGATTTGTTGTTTTTACCTGTTTGCATGCTGATATCTGATTGTTGCAAAAGACATTACTGTAAATAAGAGACCATTATTCTTTGTGAACACAGATTTAAAAACAATAACAAAGTATTAGAACATTGCATACAATGATAATCAAAACTAACCCAAAGAAACATGCATAACTTACAGGTAAGTTAGCAGGTCAAAAGATATGAGGTAAACATATAAAAATCGTGTCATACAATATTACTATAAAATTGGAAATAATAATTAAATTATATTTACAATAAATTTATCAAAATTTTAGTTCTAAATTTAATTAAGAGTGCAAGGGATAGGTATGCTGAAAACTACAAAAATACCATGAAAAAAATTACATACCTAAACAGATAGAGAGTTATAGTAGATTCACAAGTTAATATTCTTCATAGTAAAGGTATAAATTCTCCATTAACTGACTAAAAAAAGTAGTGAAATTCTTATGAAAATCTTGTAATTTTTTTTTAGATATAGGTGATGGTGGGATACCCTTCTGTATATGTGTTGCTTTATTGGTTGATGAATAAATCTTTTTCAGCCAATGACTTAACAGAGCAAAACCAGGAGGAAAATCCAAACAGAGATATAGAGAGAAAGTATGTGTGTTGTGGGAGCTGCGGGCTTGCTTTTCATCCTGCCCAGTTCCTGCACGGCTAGCTTTACACCAGAAATAACAACACACAAATTGTATTCATTTAAACCCTGTTTGGCCCATTAACTCTAGCCCTTACAGGCTAATTCTCATATCCCGATCAACCCATCTCTAATAATCTGTATAGCATCAGTCTTACCGGGAATGATTCTAGCCTACGTCCATCCTGGGTAGGAACTTCATTGCATCTGCCTCAGAGAGCAGAGCTAAGGCATATGAGCTCACTTCCTCTTCCTCCCAGCATTCTGTTCTGTTTACTCCACCCACCTAAAGGCTGGCCTATCAAATGGGCCAAGGCAGTTTCTTTATTAGCCAATGACCTTCCTCCATCAGTATGTGGGGTTAAAGAGATGCCATGTAGCTGCCAAAGAAGAAAGATGCCCAGAACTTTTACTAGTAAGCTAGAGCCTCGTGGTGATACACAGATTAATATAAATGGGTTGATTTAAGATATAAGTGTTAGTTAATAAGAAGCCTGAGCTAATAGTTCAAACAGTGTGGTAATTAATACAGTTTATCTGTGAATATTCAGGTCTGAGTGGTCAGGAAACAAAAAAGCAGTCTCTGCCTACAAATGGGGCATCAACATGGGGCCACTACATTCACATAAAAACTGAGAGATCTTGGGAAGAAATTCTAGACACAAAAGAACAAAGTTAAACACAGTTTCTTGGTAGACACATTTTTATCAGATAGACTCTGTTTGCTGATGGGAAGCAGAGGCATGGCTCCTTTAAGAGAAATCTTCCTGACTCAGTGTTAATGACAAAATTTCATAGCTTTTTTAAGATCCAGCTTCCTGGTTCATGCTGGCAAAATGAACTCTGGCTCTTTCAGGAAACCCTGAACTCAAATGGAGTCTGTGAGCAGCGTGTTACACATTACTTAATGGTGACATAGACCCATTGCATCCCTGGAGCTGGGGCAGTAAGCGTGGCTCACAGAGCTAGCATGAACATACTTCTGCCATGTTGGATGGGGTGGAGTTAACAGGCAGGATCATGGAGTTTGTCCTAGCCAAGCCCACTTAGCTTTATTTTTTTTATAAAAAGCTGCTCCTAGTCAACAAATGATTATAATTAAGCAATAAAGACAGATTCAGACAAAAAAAGATGTTCATGGGCTTATGATAGAGAAGAGTACAGAAAGTCATAGATTAAAGGAGTAAAGATAGTTAAATATTAAATATTTAATTTATATTAATAAATATATAAATTAATATAAAAACAAATATTAAAAGGTAAAAAGAGTAAAAAAATAAGCCACATGAAGATGAAATATACACAGAGAGTCTAGATTATGTATATCATTGTGTTTTCTTTTAATTTTTTGACTGCAGAGAGATATTTAATTCTGGGTGCTACTAAGTTAAACCAACATAAAGGTATCTTGACTTCAAAATTTGGATTTAAGTATATATGGCTTTAGAAAAGAGGTTCTGCTTTTGTTTCCACAGAAAAGGAGAACCAGTGGATTCCTTCCAGGATACTGAAAGTTGTCCATAAACCCTAAATTACTTCAACTAATAAAAAGCAAGAAGCAGTTTTGAATTAAGCTGTTCTGGCCAGTTGCTTAGCAGAGCAAAGCCAGGCAGGAAATCCTGACAGAGATTTAGAGAAAAAGTAGGTGAAGTCAAAGAGATGCCATATAGCTGCTATAAAGTTGAGGCATCCATCTTCAGCCTAAAGACTCATAGTATCTGGCAGACTTCCAAGAAACAGGAGATTTGGAAGGCTGTTTCCCCTATATTGGCAGTTTGTCGGTTACTTTCCTCTGTGTCCTGCAGAATATCTGGCAGTTTTCTCTGTGAAAGAGGAACCCTGAAGGACTTTTCCATCTTTTGGAAAGTTTAGCATTTACTTTTCTGTGGGTCTTGCATGTTCAGTTCCTCCAACATACCATTAATCAGTTCAGGCAACAGCAGTTTCTAAGCAGTGATCAGCCTTGTCACACTGAAGGCAAATTCCATAATGAGTTTCTTCAATGCCCATCAACCACTCTGAAGCAATTGACGTTCCCAGAAACAGATATTTCTCACCATCAAGAAAAGTCTAAGTTCTTAAAACATGTTAAATGCCATATTCCGTTAGCTTTTGAAAAGCTTGAAAAATACCTATCCATCTGAAATGTATGTCTGTACATCTAGAAAACCTAACTAACTTGATTACAGTTTATTATAGGTGACTATCTATTAATCTATATTTCTTAATTATGCATTACATTTTTAAATGAGCTGCACAGACACAATACCTTAAATAGAGCAAAAATACACACACACACACACACACACACACACACAGTGGAACAAAATTGACGCCAAATTTGTATTAAGAGACCAAAATCAAGCCGGGCGGTGGTGGTGCACGCCTTTAATCCCAGCACTTGGGAGGCAGAGGCAGGCGGATCTCTGTGAGTTCGAGACCAGCCTGGTCTACAAGAGCTAGTTCCAGGACAGGCTCCAAAACCACAGAGAAACCCTGTCTCGAAAAACCAAAAGAGAGAGAGAGAGAGAGAGAGAGAGAAAGAGAGAGAGAGACCAAAATCAATACCAATGCAAAGTATTCATCTCTAGATCATATCTCCATTATTTTTTTAAAAAAGAGATTGACTGTGACCATTAACAATTTATGCCCAACCCCTTTTAACTAAAAATAACAGCACAATATGCTTTGGTTTGTGTTAACTCTCCTCTAGGTAAAAGGATGAAGCCCTATTTTCATGATATGAGGTAATAAACCCTGGGATTTCATCTCTCATGGCTTTAATGTCCGTCACTGCTGAATCAAAGAATATATAATGGCAAAATAATGTCAGTAGTGAAGATATAGACCATAAAGTAGAACAAATTATTTGAAGTTGGTCTATTGAGCTCAAACAAGTATTTCCTGAAACCCAGTGGAAACATAAACTTTGGTGTAGAATCTCATTCTCCCTACATATCCTGATCATTCTCTTCCCCTATATACCAATTTTATGTTGTTTAAGAACAACTACAAAATGAATATGTTGGGAAATTTAGGAGAGAGGAAAGACTCAATATTTTACAGCTCTGCTAGATATGTAGGCAATAATTTGCTGTCTGACTTCACCCCATAAGGGTGACCAAAATATTGAAGACTCAGAGCAAAACTACTGTTGTATGTGTAAATATTTTAAAGGTACCCATTGCCATCTGGGCGTTTTCTGGTTTTTATACTTCACATAGGTAAAAGGTGGAACCAGTTCTGGGGTAAAGAGCCAATTGTGGGGAAAAAAACTTTTCTGCAACTTTAGCTTATAAATGATATGAATAAAAATCCTTTAGGCATAAGGTAAAAATAATCAATCCCCTTAAGACTTTTAGCAAGTCAGATTTTCCAGCATCATGATTTATTTTTTTTGTTTGTGGGTTTTTTCTTTATTTTGTATTTTTTTCCTACATTATATTTTGGTCATATTCTTTTCCAATGCCTCTAAAATTCTTCCCACCTTCCAACTTCAGGTTTCATCCCCTTAAAAAGGCAAAAATAAAAACATACAAACTGGATACCCAAAGCTACAATGTATAAAAAAACAATAAAATAAAAAATATGAAAACAAAAAGAACACACACACACATTTATAAAGCCTGTCTTTTGTTCCTGAGCAGGGATACTGCTCTGAAATGTGGTGCGGGAGAATTGTCTGTAATCTGTCAATCATGTTTTAAATAAATGCTGATTGGCCAGGCAGGAAGTATAAGCGGGAAAACCAGACAGAAAGTAGAGGTGATACAATGAGAACAGGAGAATTCTCGAAAGGAGGAAGTTGATTCCTCTCAGTTCTGCACAGACCATCAAGGAAGGAGGATGTGATCTGCCAGCTAAAGAAGGTACCGAGACATATGGCAAAAAATAGATCAGAAAAATGGGTTAATATAAGCTACAAGAGCTCATAAGTAGCCTGAGCTAATGGGCCAATCAGCTTATAACTTATGGAGACCTCTGTGTGATTTTCTTTGGGGCTAAACAGCTATGGGAACCGGGCAGGACAGAAACCCCCAATAAGCTGGCCATTCATGTTACAGGAAATGTGGTTGATTTATTCAGTGATACTCCATTGGAGAAAATTGATTTTTCCCTTTTCTAACAGGTGTCAATTGCAAAAAAAAATTAGCATCACAATTTATTTCCAACATAATTCTATAAGTCTTAATAAGTGTGGTATATATGAATACTGATTAAAATTTATAGAAGTAAAGGTCTGTATTCATATGACATGATCCCCTATCTATAAGTTCCTAAGGAACCTATTTAAAAAGCTATTTGAAACAATAAGGTGTGGTGTGACTTTTCCTAGGTACTCTATTCATATTAACCCTAAATAGAGAAGGCAATGAGCAACTAAAAAAATTATTCTACCCAGTAAGTACAGTAAGTTGTTTGGGTTACTTACATGAGCATGGTCAACTCATAGCCAAAAATCCTCTCTTTCCAGCAAATGTTAACTACTTGTATGTCCTTGGTAAGAAGAATCGTGAGCACCATGAGCCTGTATGCCTTCATTATCACTCCTTATTTTTTTAAAAAAGGAATGTTAATATATTCACTCTTGTGAGAGACATGTGGGGGTAAGCTCAGCTGAGCTGATTCAAGATGGCAGTAATCACATTCACAGGAGAAAGCACACATAGTACATAAATTCATAAAATATATTAATAAACAAGTATCAGTTGTATCTATATTTAATGAGCAGTTAGAAATTAAAATTTAAAACGCTATTTACATAACAAAACAAAAGCATTAAACATGGATAAATACATTAAACAAAAAACATATAAGACTGTACACCTGAATGCAGATAAGTTTGTTGAGAGCAATAGCAGAAACTGTAAATAAATGAAAATATGCACATGGTCAAGAAATTAAAAGGTTCAATATTTTATTTTATTTTTTATTTTATTTTTTGCTTTTTTGAGACAGGGTTTCTCTGTGGCTTTGGAGCCTGTCCTGGAACTAACTCTTGTGGACCAGGCTGGTCTCGAACTCACAGAGATCCGCCTGCCTCTGCCTCCCGAGTGCTGGGATTAAAGGTGTGCGCCACCATCGCCCGGCAAGGTTCAATATTTTAAATAGTTCATTTAGCTTTCTATTATTGTGTAAGAAATTGCCACCAACTAAGTGACTTAAAATGATACAAATTTATAATTCAACAGTTTCTGCAATGAGATAGTTACATTCTTTGTTTATGATCTCACCAACCTAGCTGAATTCAAGGTGTTGGTTAGAGCTATAATGTCATCTGAGGTTCAGAGTACTCTTCTAAGCCTACTGGTTATTGGAAGAATTAATTTCCTTGCAATTGTGTGACTGAGAATCTGAGAATCAGAGAATCACTAACACACCCCTGAGGCACTAGAGTAAATAGTTAAATCTAAACTTTTAAAGTTAATTTAAGGAACCAATTGCACCTTGTGACTAATGTAAGACTATGATACAAACCTTCAGTTCAAAAATGACTACGTTTGGGAAAACTATTGTACAACATTGTCACAATAGCTAGTAATATTTTTAACTTGAAATATTATAAGATGGCAAAATTTCAGTGTCCTTGTTTCCATATTATTTCTAACAACAGAGAATGATATATATGGTTAATTAATTTGATTATGGTACTCATTACAAAGTGTTTACATAGATCATCATACCATCTATCTTGTATGAGCACATTTTTGTTATAATTTAATAAAGCTGGAAAAAGTGGGACTACAAAATAGAAGTTCTATGGGAAACAATTGTTTATGTATAAACTTTCTCATTTTAGGAAGTTAGTTTCTAACGGGTGACTTAGGACTACCTTGAATAAGAAAAGTCAGCAATTATAAAGAATTATCAAGGTGAACAAACTGGTTTTTCTGGAGCCCATTCCCTATGGTAGGATACCTTGTTCATCTTTGATACAAGGAGGGGGGCTTGGTCCTGTCTCAAGTTTGTAAGCCAGACCTGTTGACTTACCCCTAAGGAGTGGATGGCAGATGGGAACTGGTGGGGCAGAAGAAGGGAAGGGGGGAACTGGAATTGGTATGTAAAATGAAAAGTAAATTTTTTAATAAAGAAATAAAAAATAATGAAGGAAAATGCAACGTAGCCAAAATAGAAAGAGAGAGAGAGAGAGAGAGAGAGAGAGAGAGAGAGAGAGAGAGAGAGA
>NW_004949183.1:137299-139621 GCF_000317375.1 Microtus ochrogaster
AAGAAAGAAAGAAAGAAAGAAAGAAAGAAAGACAGAACTATCAAAACTCAAAGTGTGAAAAATTCTATAGATCAAACAGTTGGTTTCTTCTACAGATACATGGAAAGGAATAAGACTTAAAATTAAAATAAGTTAAATAAATACATTTATTCTTAAATATGAACTGTGTTTGGATTCTGATTCAAAGCAATCATTAATAATAAAAAGGGGAAATTTATACATTGAATGATGTTTGAAAATGTTATGGAAAAGCTATTATCTTTAAATTGATAATATCTTTAGATATAGTTAAGATATGGATGGCTCAATGTTAAAGAGCACTTAATTTTTTTTTTTTGCAGAGGATCTGGGTTAAGTTCCTTGCATCCACAATGGGTGGCTCATAACTGCCTGAAAATCTGGCTCCAGGACCTCCACACACATGCATATACATAGGCACACAAACACAAAACACACACACACACACACACACACACACACACACACACACATCATTAAAATAGTAAAGGCTAGAAAAATGGCTCACTAAATGGTTAAAAGCAATTACTGCTCTTGCAGAGGACCCAGGTTCAGTTCCTAGCACTGATAGGCTTGCAAGTGTCTTTAACTCTGGTTCTAGGAGATTTGACACTCTCTTCTGTCTTCTGCTGGCACTAGGCTTGAAAGGAAAGTGGTGCACATACATACATGCGGCAAAACACTCATACACCTAAAGTAAAAACAAATAAATCTTTAAAAAGATAAATTTTTAGAAAAGAAATGGTTATCTTTAGATGTGATATTGAGGTTATGCTTTAAATTGTATCCTTATCCTTTATAGATACATGTCAAAATATTTATTTGTGGGTGGAATGATACAACTTGGTTTTGTCTCAAATGAGGGATAATGAGTGAGAAGGTTCAATGGAAACAAGACTTATTTTAATTAGGTTTCTGCCTTGAGCAATGACATATATGACAGAACTGGTTAACGAGACAAGGAAAATAGGATAAGAAGCAAGGAATTCTAATGACATAATGGATAAGGCATTTATCCTTAATCAAAAAAAGAAACAGATATTTGTAAAAATTGTTTTCATTGTTTGAGAATATAAGGAGAGTATTTTCTCAAAAGTGAGAATAAGCTCAAATTAGATATTAAAGTTTCTCTTATTCAGTAGCTACTCAAAAAGTAAATATTCTATAGCTTCTGTTTTCCTTCACCCTTTCACATATACTAATTATATAATAATGGATTTCATTATGACATTTTTCATACATGTAAATAATATATTTGGGAGCTGATGAGATGCCTCAGCTGGTAAACACTTGCCATTCAAACCTGATAATCTGAGTTCAACCCCCAAGCCCATAGTAGAAGAAAAGAACTGAGTCCTAGAAATTGTCATCTGACCTCCACACGCAAACCATGGCATGCACATGCATGCACTTACACATACATCATAGCCACATATAATAATAGTGGTGGTAAGTAGTAGTAATACTACTAGTAATAATAGCAACAGTAGTAGTAATAAACAAATATAAAGTATTTTTATCATATTCACACTACCCATTAGCCCCTGTTGTATTCCTTCCACTCTCAGCGATTGCCTTCTACACAGCTAATCCTCTTACTATGTTCATGTTTCTCTCTCTCTCTCTCTCTCTCTCTCTCTCTCTCTCTCTCTCTCTCTCTCTGACCCATTTTATCCTACTAGGATCTCTTATAAGATTCAGACTGAATGATTTTTGGTAAAAGCATGGGCTCCTTACCAGTGTAACACCACTGAAGAAAATGTGTCTCTATTCCCTAGCAACCATTAACTGCCTATAGACAACTCTGGAAAAATATGCAATGTTTTACAAATGTTATCCTTGCACAGGAGCCATTCTAATATTTTCTGTTACATTCCAATTTTCACATTTGTGCTGACAAAGTAAGCACTCTATAGCTTCTTAAATGTTTTCTTGAACAGGGAACTCATTATTTTGTGATTTAAATTGTTAAAAAAATTACTGGATATCTACAGTCATACCTTTTAGTTTTCTTAAATTAGTAACTCTATGAACTTAAAAACTGGCTCCTTTTCTGAACAAATTAGCTTCATCTTATTTTTTATATGATGGCTTTTGAATATTTCTAAAAAGTGATCCTGCCACACTAAAACCATATTTTAAGGCTAATTTTTCTTTATCTCATTGATTTACAACCCTATCACACCTCTGGTTCCAGTATCAATTCCAATTTACTGATGTTCTACTTAAAGTTGTTGCAGGGAGAGTTGCTGAGGAATCCCATCTGGACAGGTGAGTGTGTGCTATCCAGGGGCCGATTGTCCC
>NW_004949183.1:146477-159153 GCF_000317375.1 Microtus ochrogaster
AAAAAAAATCTTTAATAAAAAAAAGTTGTTGCAGGGAAAGTATATCTGTTATTGCAACTCATCATTTTTACACGTATTAGAGTTAATCTGGAGCAGTTATTCTTCTAATGACCCCATATAATTAACCCTTATGGTGTCTAATTAAAAATAAACATATATCAGTGTTCCTCTGTTTCCCCATGGAACTGTTCTAATTAATCTTTGTCCTCTGGCTATAATTTTACATAAAATATCTATAGGGCAGTTAATTTTGGAAACACATATGATAGAAAATTACACTTCAGTTCTTAATTTACTTTCAATAAGTTCTCTTTAAACTCTATTTTATTATGTCCATTTATTCTTCCACCTCTAACCTTATGTAAAAGCAATATTGAACATCAAATCTTTAAAATGGTATGATGTAGATTAACCCTATCCTTAGACCTACTCAAGTTAGGTCTTGACACTGAGCCTAGAAGAACACAGAATCTTTGATCATTTCTGTCTCTCTCTGTCTCTGTCTTTTGTCTCTCTGTCTCTCTCTCTCCCTGAAAAGACACAGTCTTATGGACTAGACAAATATAGGTGAGGTCACACCAGCATATCTTGGCATGGATTTGCAGATCTTAAATGCCCATTGATTATCAGGTTCTGGATCTTTTAGTTAGTTTCCTAGTTGTTATAGACAGTAACACTCTGAATTTAAACTTTTTTTTCCTTTGTTACTGGAAAGTAGATCTCAAATTATTTCCATCTGTCCCTTGAATTTTATAATCAATTATGCTAATTATGTTAATGTCACACTAAAGATGGATTCATTTAAAGATAGAATGACATCAGAACTACATTCTGCTTTGATAATACATAGTTGTTAGGAAGAGTTTTATTAAAATTAGGATGGTTTTCTTAAAATGTAGTCATACTTGTCTGTAAAACCATCCGAACCAGGAATATTTTGTATAGGGATTTTTAAAAATATTTCTCTAAGTCATTCTTTATGATCAAGCACTATTTAAAAATTTTAATTTGCTCCCATTCCTCCAAGCTCTCCCCATCCTCTCCTTCTCCCTTCTCTCTCCCCTCTCTCCTTACCCCCACCCCACCCCAAACCCCAAGTTCCAAATTTTTGCTTGGCAATCTTGTCTACTTCCAATATCCAGGAGGATAACTATATGTTTTTCTTTGGGTTCTCCTTCTTATTTAGCTTCTCTAGGATCACTAATTATAGACTCAATGTCCTTTATTTATGGCTAGAATCCACTAATGAGTGAGTACATACCATATTCATCTTTTTGGGTATGGGTTACCTCACTCACGATAGTGTTCTCTATCTCCATCCATTTACACACAAAATTCAAGATGTCATTGTTTTTTACCACTGAGTAGTACTTTAATGCGTATATAATCCACACTTTCTTTATCCATTCTTCCATTGAGGGGCATGTAGGTTGTTTCCAGGTTCTGGCTATTACAAATAATGCTGCTATGAACATAGTTGAACAAATGCTTTTGTAGTATGATTAGGCATCTCTTGGGTATATTCCCAAGAGTTGTATTGCTGGATCCTGGGGTAGATTGATCCCGAGTTTCCTGAGAAACCACCACTTGGAGGAAGGGTGGTTATGGGAGCAGGAAAGTAGATATCTTAATGAAAGGAGCCATTTTAGGATTAGCAAGAGACTTGACTCTAGAGGGGTTCCCAGGTGTCCAAGGAGATGTCCCCAGCTTGTTCCTTGGGCAGCTGAGGAAAGGGTGCCTGACCTGGCCCTATCTTATAGCCACACTGATAAATATCTTGCATATCACCATAGAACCTTCATCTGGCAATGGATGGAGATAGAGACAGAGACCTACATTGGAGCACTGGACTGAGCTCCCAAGGTCCAAATGAGGAGCAGAAGGAGGGAGAACATGAGCAAGGGAGTCAGGACCACGAGGGGTGTGTCCACTCACCGAGACGGTGGGGCTGATCTAATGGGAGCTCACCAAGGCCAGCTGAACTGGAACTGATGGAGCATGTGATCAAAACGGACTCTGTGAATGTGGCTGACAATGAGGGCGGACTGAGAAGCCAAAGACAATGGCACTGGGTTTTGATCCTACTGCATTTGCTTTGTGGGAACCTAGCCTGTTTGGATGCTCACCTTCCTATTTACTGAGCAGGTTTTATTTACGTATTTAGGAATATATATGTATACATACATGTATGTAATAAGAAATAATGAAAAATAGAGACCATTATTTTGAAAAAGAGCAAGGAGGGTGTGTATGGGGGAATTTGGAGTAAAGAGAAGGGGAGAAATGATGTAATTATAATTTCAAAAATTAAAGGAAGTAATTTTTAAAAGAAATATGTTAAAGTCTTTGTGCAATAAATTTCTCAGCTTCTTCCTGTATATCTTATCAATTTTACTTCACACCTTAAGTTATTTAAGTTGATTAAAATATACCTAAATTTCCTATGATTTTTATAGTTAGTTAGTGAATAATAACCATTAGGTAGTCATTTTTTCAACATTAAAAATTATGTTAGACAGCATTTAATCTTCAATATTTGATAAATCTACATTTTCTCAAACTTCTGTTGAAAATTAATTTTTTGTTGGGCATGGTTTCTAATACTTGAGGTAATTACTTTTGACTTTTATTTACTACTTTTAATAATTTATATGTAACCTTTAAATAGTAATTTTATCTTTTATCTCTACAATGAAGTTAATTCTGATAAATCTTAATCACATATTAATGTAGTGATATTTCATTTTTATTTTGATAAATAAAGCTTGCCTAAAGATCAGAACTCAAAACAGCCACACTAGTTAGCCATATAGGCCAGGCAGTGGTGGCACACACCTTTAATACCAGCAGCCTTACTAGTTAGCCATAGAGGCTGGGCAGTGGTGGTGCATGCCTTTAATCCTAGTATTGCAGAGGAATATAAGGCAGGATGAGGCAGGAACTCGCTCTGTTTTCAGTCTGATAATTTCATGGAGCTAAGAGCTCTCAAGTGGCTTGAATGCATTGCTTTTCTGATCTTCAGGTTGAACTCCAATATCTGTCTCTGTGTTTTTTATTATTCATACTGTATATTAATTCTTTAATAAAGGTAGGCCCATTTGAAGAACTAATTTGAAACACTTTATTATCATTAAGCCTGAATATAGGCATAATTCATGTCACTAACCATTCTGGTTTACTACACTTTTCTACACTTAAATGGCGAATTTGAAATAAAACAACTGATATTACAAGGTGAACATTTAAAGACTCAATCCATTAAGACTTCATCATTTAATTTGATCACTGATTTTTAAAAAATCAAAGCACTAGAGCTGACTATGAACTGCAAGATAAATATTTTTGCTCAATAAGTGAAATATAAGTTTACACAAATTATTTTGAATTTTATGCTTAAAATTGAATTTTAGACTTAAAAGTACTCTGAAACTAAAGAGAGAAATAGTATGGTTGATTAAGAATTACACAACACTTCCCTATACTTTCACAAATCTGAAGCAAAATATCTGGTATGTATAGCAGGGAGAAGTGGGTAGCCTGGAAAGGCAAAGGAATACAACAGTACACATTAGAAAAAGACTGGGTGGAACCCAGAAATATAAAAATTTTAGATCCATGAGAAAAATAAAGAGCAATAACATAGAGTACCAAGCACAATTATAGGGGAGGGAGAAAAATATAGCTCTACAATGAAAATACAAATAAAAGAGAAAAGAAAGCCTTAGGAAGCTTCTAAAGTTCACAAGTCAATCCCTTGTAAAAACAAAGTTTAACATGAAAGATTTATATCCTGCACAGTAAATAGGTGCTGATAAAGGGTCTGCTATATTTATTTACTTGGCAGCACTATGTACAGGAACCATTTTATATCTTATAGTCAAACCAGAAGATCTTGCATTTTTATTTCTCCCAACTCCAAAGGCCTTCCTCCACAGACAGGGCAAATAGTGACCTCAAGAATTGGTGTGGACTCAGGAAACTGGTTCTAAGTTGAACTCAGATTCAATGACACAGATATACTTGGATAACAAGTAGGAGAAGCAAGCTACACCACAGAAGAAAATCAAGAGCAAAAATGGCAATGGAGCTATAACATTTTGGTAAGATGAAAGAGACCAATATGTGTGAATTAAAACAGGTCTAGGTCTGTGAAATGAGGCCAGGACACAAAAGATAAGCAAGTCTATACCTAGACCAGAAAGCACAGACTACCTTGATTTTATTATCTTGTGTATTCTAAGATTACCAGAGAGATTACTGGAAGGCATTTGTTACTTGTACTGGGCTGAGCCCTCTTTCTGCTCTAACTAGTTTGCAATTTAGAGAGAGAAATTAATTGCTCTTCCCAATCAAAGTAAATTGGAAAAGACAAATCTGGGGTACAAAATCGACCTGGTTCTCCTTACCAAAGAAGAAATAATTGTTTGGTATACTGTGTGGTGGTTGTTTTTTGTTTGTTTCATTTTTGATACTTTGTATTTCTGTGTAATTATTTTATTAAGCTATTTGTCACAATTATTTGTTACACTTTCATCCCATCACATATATTTCTCTTTTTTATCTTGCTTCTTTTTTTCCTTTCTCCATGTCCCTTATTTTGTCACCTAATTATTAATACATTCATCTTTAATAATGTCTAAAGTCTTACTTTAGTTGGTTAATACTCTTTTTTTTTTACCTTGTTTGTAGTTTAGTAGCATTTCCCTTTCTACTACATTTTAATATATCCTGTTTTGTTTGTTTCTGTTTGCCTGGAATTAACTATGTCGCCCATGGAAACTAGGACATGTGTTACATTGGAGAAGGGGTTTTGCTTTTGTTCCCACAGGAGAAAAAAATCTATGGATGTCATCAAAATTAATAAAGGTTTAATTTGAGCAAAAACAGCTCTTAGACTAGATGATAGTTCATCAAGCAGCATGGCTGTTTAATATAAACTAACCTATAAAAGTAACAAATGCTTTTCATATGATCAGATATAAGTTGTCAAAAGAGAACTTCCACAAAATTAGGATCAGGGAAGGGTTTTGTTTTTGTCTTTTCAGGAGAATAAAGGTATTTAGCTAAGAAATCTGAAGCCCACTGGACAAATGAGAATCTGAAGAAAAAGGGAAAATCATCCAGAAAAAAAAGTCCCAAGAAATAGAGTAAATTGGCCTATTGGTATATCACATTTCTAACAGAATAAAATTTCATAAATCTTCCCAAATGTTTGTTTCTGCTATTCTCTACAGATAATAATACAAATGGTCTTTTTGTATTCTAGTCCAGTTAAAGATTAGAACTGGCTTTGGAGTTGAAGTGTGACTCTCTCCTTCTCTAAACCCAAGCATGCTTATTAAAGTAAAACCCAAAACCTCTGTCTCATGTCACAAGAGCCACCTGATAAGGGATAAAAAATAAACAAATATTTAAGGACTATTTTATTGCCACTGATTTCATAATCCTTTGGTTTTATATTGACAGCTTTTCTTAAGTTATAAACTTTATAAAATTAATATGAGTTTAGAATGTCATGATATTAATGGTCATACAGAGTACTAACTAATTCTAGAAAAAGGTTTCATCTACCTTCTTGTATGTGATTTCAGGTTTGAGTCTCTATTGGTTTTCTGCAGTGAACCATGAGCATGCCTAACAGTGACCTATGAAGTCTCCATAAGGAGGATGGGACCCCACAACAGTTATTCCTCCAGGAATATGATAACACCACTCAGCTGAAAAACACCACTTAAAGATTGGCTTTTGGACTACAAACTGCTCAGAACAAATTTGAGATAACTTGCTAAAATGATACAACCTAACAGTCTCCTCTAACCAGGACTTGAGACAAGTGCTGCGCTTTTCCATTATGCAGAACTAAACAACAAGTGATACAGCTACCTCTCCCTGGACTTGACAATTAACCCAAATTTTTCTTTTCAGGATCTCCTAAGATAGCATTGCCCCCAGATAGCAGGAAGTAAATTTAAGAATGCCAAGTCCATATTCCCAGAGGTGGGTGTGTGGTTTTTGGTCATTCAATGTATGGGTATTTATCATTGTTTGGGGGTTCGGTTACAAGCTGTTATTGGTTGTAATCAGGAGGAAAGTTGAACAAAGGAGATTAGATTCGGAGTTCTTGTTTTACAAAGAAAAAAGGAAAATACAGATATAATAGCATAAAGGGGTAGATTATTGAATCTGCTCTGAAAAGAAAGAAGGGAGGATATAGTGATAGGATAAAAAGGGAGATTATTGAATCTACTTTTAAAAAGCAACTACTGGTTTTAAATATTTTCATTGGATTGAACTTTTATATATTGTATACAAATTTTGTATATTGATACAAATTTGAGATTAATTTTGCTAAAACATACTGTACATATACTTCTAATCTTGTTCAAGGTATTGTACCTATATAGTGCATTTAATAGTGTAATGCAAATTTATAGTTATTGAAAGTTATTATTACCCACTGTTTAGGATAATAAGGAAATACAGATTAGTAATTAGTCACTTATTACAATCAAACTTGTAGTCACATTAGGTATGTTTTTCAAGGTCAAACAAACATATTTTAAATCGACAGGTTATCTTCAAACACTTCAGAGACCTACAGAGTAATAAATTTAAGATGTTTCAATAACATAGGTTCTATTCTTTATGACAATTATACATGTCTGCTTCTGGCAGCACCAATCTACTTCAGAGATTATAATGGGCATTGAAGAAACTCCACAAGGAATTTACTTTTTGTGACAAAAGTAAGACACCAGGCAAAAAAAAAAATGCCCTTGCCTTGAATGTTGACACTTTATTACCCTAATTGAGCAAGCAGGACACAAAAGAGAGTGATTGCTAAACCTTGTAAAGATAAGGTAGGGAAGTCCTTCAAAAATTCTGCTTCATAGAAAAGTCTGTTGAATATTCTAAGCCTTTAGGCTGAAGATAGATGCACCAAAGTTGCAGAGGAACTTTGGGTGACTGTCTAGGCAGCTAGCTGTCATTTCTCACATTTTTTGGAAGTTGCTTGCTTATTTAGAATAATATTTCCTTCTCTGGTCTTAGACAGAGTTGAAGGCTAGATAGTTATAGTTTTTCTTGTTTACCAGACTCAGAAAAGAAACTCACTAAAAAGGTGTAAAGTGTAAAAAGTTGAGGAATATTAAAAGATAATTTGATAATGCAAATTAGAATAGAAAATGAATTAGTTACAACATTTTGGACTCATCAAGATAGAACAGATATGGAGTATTTTCTCTGAATTTGTGAAATACAAATGGACTAGATGTTGTTGATGTATATATTGCCTTATATATTGTATATAGTTATTGTAATTATTATATATAGTTTTTCTTATATTAGTAATAGCCTTCCTATTAATTTTAGACAAAAGGAGGAAACATAATGGTATATTATTTGTGTTTTAATAAATAAAATTTGCTTGAAGATCAGAGTGCAAACCAGCCACATTAGTGAGCCATACAACAGGCAGTGGTGACACACATCTTTAATCCCAGCAGCTACACTAGTCAGCCATACAGGCCAGGCAGTGGTGGCATACACCTTTAATCCCAGAAGCCACACTAGTTACTCATACAGGCTGGGCAGTGGTGTTGCAGACCTTTAATCCCAGCACTAGAGAAGAATATAATATGGGAGGAAACAGGTCTCAGTCTCAGTCTGAGGATTCATGGAGTCAGGATTGCCTATTTCAGGTTGAGGCAGTGGTTGGCCACTTTGCTTTTTCTGATCTTCAGCTTGAATCCCAGTATCTGTCTCTGGTTTTTTATTATTCATGCTACACTGAGGTTATAGACATGAGATATATCTTGCTTCTCATTTGTCTTGAATTGATTGTTATTGTTATCTTCTTTTTCTCCTAAGAGTTGAAGTAGAGGTGGTAATCTCAAAACAAAGTTGCCCACTATGAATATCTCCACATGGTAAAAGTAACTGCAAGAGATTTCTGCATCAACAATGAAGAAACTGTAATACAAAAACACAATTTGAGATGGAGATAAGAAAATCAGCAACATTAGTGAAAAATTAAATGAGAAAACTGACTGGCAGTGCTGGTGCATGCTTTTAATTCTGGCATTTAGGAGGCAGAGGGAGACAGATCTCTGAGTTCAAGCCCAGCCCATTCTACAGAATAAATTCTAGGACACCCAGAGAGAACCCTTGTCTTGAAAATTGTTTTGGGGCTAGAAAGATGGCTCAGTGGTTAATAGCACTGGTTGAGTTCAATTCCCAGCAACTACATGACCATCTGTAATGGGGTATGTTTCTGCATAAAGTTATATGTGCAGATAGAGCATGCGCAATACACATATGTATTAAACCTTTAAAATAAAAATAAATTAGAAAATTGAGTTTCTGAAAGTGAAAAATAAAAACAGAATTGTTGGAAATGAAAAACTTAGATTTTAAAAAATAGTGAAAGCCTTATCAGTAGACTAGATCAAGCAGTCTTTTTGCTGACCAACCCCCATTCTGAAGCTGTCTAGGAATATCTAGCCACTAGTCATCACAGTGCACAAAAGACTACCATATCACTTTGGAGATACCTGTGGTGATTTGAGTTAAAATAGCCCCCATAGGCTCATATATTTGCATGCTTAGTCCCCAGTTGATGAATTGTTTGGAAAGTATTAAGATTTGCAGACTTATTGGAGTAGGTGTGTCAATGGGAGTAGAGTTTGAGGTTTCAATAGCCGATAACAGGCTCAGTGTCTCTTTTTCTGCATGACTTCTGCCTGTGAATCAGAATGAAACTCTCAATGATTGGTCCAGCACCTTTCTACAGGCCTACATGATCACCACCATAATGGTAATAGACTAAACTTCAGAAACTGTAAACAAGCCCTCAATTAAATGCTTTCCTTTATAAGAATCGCTTCGGTCCTGGTCTTTTTTTTTAACAGCAATAGAATAGTTACTAAGACAATGTCAAAGGATTTTTAATAGCTTTTGTCAGTATATAGGATCAGAGATCAAATATAGTCATGGTAGCATTAAATAATACATACAATGGAAGTTCCGTAAGATTATATCACCTAATGATTTAGTAGCTTTTCTATCTTATCTAGTTCTATGATATTCACACACCAAAATTGCCTAACAAAACATTTCTTAGAACGCATTTATGGTATTAAGTGATTTGTTACTTATAAATAATTCTTATTTTATTATAGTAGCAGAGATAAATACCCTACTTATGTCACATTTAAGGAAACTAGTTCTTTCTTTTTACAAACCGTGAAAATTTTCTCCTAAGGTATTCTTAATTTTCAGTGTTTCTCCAAATAGGAATTTCCCACATTTCTCTTTATTAGACTCCTACAAATAATTATGCATTGTTAATTCTACCAAAATTATAGTTATTACTTACTTAAATATTTACTCTTATGATTTCCTTTTTCTCACTATCTGGGACTCATATATCCCAACTGCTTCTATCTACTAAACAATTACAAGACTTTCTGTTATTATATATATTTATTAATTTTATTTTGTGTATGTATGCTTATGTGCACATGCAAATGTGTGGAAGTCAGAGAACAAATATAGGAGTTGGTTATCCCTTGGATCATTTGAGTCCAGGGAAATAAACCCATGTTATAAGGTTTAGCAGCAAGCACCTTTACCCACTGAGCCATATTTTCTTTTGCATTTAAAATTTTGGTTGAGATAGTTCTTAATTTGTGTTGTAAAATTTCTTAGTTTGCTCTTTAACTGTATTCACTCTTTTTTGTATTCTAGATGTCAATCTTCTGTATCTCAAATATTATATTATTTTATTATAGTTCTGCTTTGGTGTTTGGATTTTTTATTTTTTTAAGTTTAGAAAAATAAAGGCTGTAGAGATAGTATAGTGGTATGTTATTTGCATTTTAATAAGTAAATATTGCCTGAAGACCAGAAGCAAAGCATCCAAGCCACTAAAGAAGTCTTATCTCTACCAAGGCTGGGTGACCTTAAACTGGGTAGACTAAGACTCTCTCTCCTCCCATTTTACATTCCCTCTAGTGCTGGGATTAAAGGCATGACTCCCTAGTACTTGGATTAAAGATGTGAGCCACCACCACCTGGATTTGTTTCTGCATTGATCTTGAGCAGCCCAGCGTGGCCTTGAACTCACAAATATCCCTACAACTGTCTCCCTAATCCTGGGATTAAAGGTGTGTGTTATCCGGCCTCTAGTGGCTTTAGCTTCACCTATTGTCTTCAGATAAGATTTGTTTATTAAAATACAAGTAAAATACCACTAAATTTTCCCTTGTTGTCTAAAATAAAAAGGCTATAAATAAGGAAAACTATATACAATGATTACAATGACTCTATACAATATATACAAGCAATAAATACATCAACAATGTCTAGTTTATTTGCATTTGACAAATTTAGAGAAAATACTTCATATCTATCCTCTCTTATTGTCAAATGTTATAATTATGGCAAATAAGGTTTTTTATTATTTGTACTACAAGACAACTCAGCAGTTTAAGAGCACATGATGATTAAAAATGCCTAACTCCAGTTGCAGGGAATTCTCTGACCTCTGCAGGCACTGCATAAACCTGATGCACAGATAAAAATGCAGGCAAAGCACTTGTTAAGTGTAAAATATTTAAAAATCAAGTTAAATGACATGATTTATGTACACTGAAATGCACCCATTACAGTTTGATGAGATTTGAGAAATGTTTATAATCATTTAACAGTCATTACTATCAAGGTGTTGAACATTTCTATCACTCACAAAATACGCTCAAGCTTCCCAGTTTTCAGCTCCATCTACTTTCTGTCACTCTAGCTAAGTTTGCATTTGAATTATATGAAAATTGAGTCATATAGCACAACTTTTTTGTATCTGACTTCACATTTAGCATTTTTGAAACTCAGTACTGTTTTCTTTTGTGTATTAGTGGTCACTTTTTTATTACTCTGTGAGTTTCCACTGTATGGACATATTACCATGTTGTTACCCATTTCTCTATTGATTAAAAATTTGTCTTTTTTTCAAGTGAATGTTAATATAGTATGTTAATTTCTCATTACTAATGACAAAATGCCTGGTATGAAAAATAAAAGCACTGAAGGATTACTTACTTCACGATGAATAGGAAACATAGAAAAGAATATAGGAAAGGGCCAGGGCAAGTTATTGTCCTCAACTAGAATCACCTCCTATTTGTCAGTACTTCCCAATAGTGATATCATATTATCAATCCATCAAAGAATTGATGTAGCCATTAAATCAGAGCTCTCAGTATCTAATCACTTATAAAATACTCATCAGCTGGCAATCAAAATTTTCAGTACTTGAGCTTATAGAGACATTTCATATTCAAACTATAACAAATGGAAAAAGGTGGTATGAATATTTTAATACAAACTTTATGGAAAGACGTCTGGGATAAATACCTGAAAGAAATCACAGAGTTGTATAAGAAGGATGTGTTTAGCTTTATAAAAACTGCTGAGCTATTTTCCAAAGTGGTTGTACCACTTAGCATCCTCACGTATAGGATATGAAAGTTTCAGCTTTATTATAAATATATGATATAAAAGTACACTCTGATTTTGGTCATATTTGTATATATTTAATAACACATTGTCCTTTCATTTCCATGTTCCTGATGACTAGTCTTGTAGACAGTCTTTTCATTTATTAGCCACATATTCTTCTACACAAAAATGGAAAATATACAAAGAAGCTTTCTATAAAAGGCTTTTTTCACATTTTGACTCATTTTTGTTTATCATTATTATTATTATTATTATAGTTTTTATTATTTTCTTAGAATCATTTGTATATTATACACCTAAGTCCTGTATGTTAGTCATTAGTTTTACAGGTATATGCTCTATGTTTATTTGTGTTTTAATTTTCATAGTATAGGTTTTTGAGATTATAATTACATCATTTCCCCTTCTGTTTCCTCCCTCCAATCCCTACATATACCCCTCCATGTTCTCTTTCAAATTCAAGGCCTCTTTTCATTAATTGTTGCTTTTTACGTATATGTGCATATATATTCCTAAATACATAAACCCAACCTACTCAGTTTGTTTAATGTTACTTGTACTTATATGTTTTGGGGCCCGAGCATTGGCATTGGATGACCAAAAGTGCTCTTCTGTGGGTAAGACTATATCTCCCACTCTTAATATTCCTTAGTTGCCTACAGTTCTTTATGTAGGGTTAAGGCCTCCTGTGAAAGTTAAAACTATGGATGAATTCCAGTTTATTACTGTTTTTATCTTTTATGAATCATGGTTTTTATGTGCTAAGATATCTTTAGTTTGTCAAAACTTCAAAACTTTTTACTTGTGTTTTGCTATAGCCCATTTCATTTTTGTGTGCATGAAAAATCAGGTTTGTTGAGTTTTCTTGGTTATTTTTATATAGACATTCAGTTATTCCAATACCAACTGCTATAAAGATTATTCATTTTTTCATTCAGTTATCTTTACACCTTTGTAAAAAATAAAATCAGTTAATCTTCAATGTGTGAGCTTCTTTCTAGATCTTCTATTATGTTTCATTTACCTATGTGACTATAATCCAGATCTGTTTTATAAATATTTAAGTATAGTGATGGAGGAAGGTCATTGGTTAATTAAATAAAGAAGCTGCTTGCCCTGATAGGTTAAAACAGGAGGGAGGAGTAAACAGAGCAGAATG
>NW_004949183.1:162278-178439 GCF_000317375.1 Microtus ochrogaster
GAAATGAACACAGTGTCCGTGTAATTATTTCGGGTAGAGCTAGCCATGTGGGCGGCCGGGTGCCGGGACGCAGCCCGCCGCTCCTATTTCTACAGTATAGTATTATATATACTAATATAAGTTATTAATAAATACTATGAGATATGAGTGTTAACCAACACAAGAAATTGGTGCATCCAAAAAACCATTACTAAACTAAAAAGTAGACTGCATTAGTTAAGATCACAGAATCTCTGGAGTCCTGAATCCTTGGTTTAAAACCAGTCACAGAAAGGCTTAATGACTTGACAAAGGTTTCATACCATATGGTAGAGTCAACTGTAATTTTTTGTATTAAACTCATCAGTATTAGTGCTAGACTTTTCCAGTGTCACAATCTTATGCATTGTTACATTTATCTGCTGATTCTAAATTCACTGTTGATTCTGTATATCAGGTAATCTCTAACCTTTTATTTAGTTTATTTATTTAATAATTGCACTTTATTATCCTTCGAAGTTTTAATCTATATCTTGTTTGTATGAAGCATTTTTAATTTTTTATTAATTCTTAGAGAATTTCATAGGTTGTATTTTGATTATATTCAGCCTCTGCCTGAAAGCAGAGTTTCTTTTGGGACCATAGGCCAGCTGCCAAATAATCGCACATAGATTTAATATTAATTATAAATAGTCAGCTGACAGCTTAGGCTTGTTACTAACTTGCTATTACAACTTAACCCATATTTTTTAACTACACTCTACCGTGAAGCAGTACCTTTTTTCAGCACTGCATGTTCATCTTGCTTCTCTCTGTGTCTTCTGGTGACTCTGCCCTCCTTCCATGAACTCTCTTTTTGTCCACTATGGAGCTCTTTTTGTTTTTAAATTTATTAGATTTTTAAAAAAAAAATCAATCCAAGTTCCCACTCCCTCCACTTTTCTCATTCCCTCCACCCACCCTCACACCCCACCCTATCTAATCCTCAGAGAGGGTAAGACACATTGGTTTGTGGAAGGTCCAAGGCCCACCCTACTATGTCTAGGTTGAGAAAGGTATACATCCAAAGAGAATAGGATACCAAAAAGCCAGTACATGCAGTAGGGATAAATCCTGGTGCCACTGCCAGTGGCCCCTCAGTCTGACCCATCCCTGCAACTATGAACCACATTCATATGGACTAGTTTGGTCCTATGCTTGTTCCTTCCCTGTCCAGCTGGAGTTGGTGAGCTCCTATTAGCTCAGGTAAACTGTTTCAGTGGATGAACCCATCATGGTCTTGACCTCTTTGCTCACATTCTCACTCCTCCTACTCTTGAACTGGACTTTGGGAGCTCAGACCAGTGCTCTGATGTGGATCTCTGCCTCTGTTTCCATCAGTTGCTGGATGAAGGTTCTATAGTAATATTTAAGATAATCATCAGTCTGATTATAGGGCAAGTTAAGATTCAACCCCTAGTGGATTCCTGAGAATTTCTCTAGTGCCAGGTTCCTGCTAACTCTACAAAGGCTCCCTCAATCAATATATCTCTTTCCTTGCTCTCTTCTCTGTCCTTCTCCCATCTCAACTATCACATTCCCTCAAGTTCTCAGCACTCCCCTTCTCCCCGCTTCCTCTCTACCCTCCCTTCTCCCCTAACCCCCTGCTCCCAATTTTATCAGGTGATCTTTTCTGTTTTCAATTTCCAGGTGGGTCTATATATGTTTTTCTTTGGGTTCACCTTATTACTTAGCTTCTCTAGGATCATGAACTGTAGGCTCACTGTCCATTGTTTATAGCTAATATTCACTTATGAATGAGTACATACCATGTTCATCTTTTGGGGTCTGGGTTACCTCACTCAGGATAGTGTTTTCTAATTCCATCCATTTGCATGCAAAATTCAAGATGTCACTTTTTTTTTCCACGAGCACTATTCTAATGTTTAAATGTGCCACATTTTCTTCATCCATTCTTTGGTTGAGGAGCATCTAGTTTGTTTCCAGGTTCTGGCTATTACAAATAATGCTGCTATGAACATAGTTGAAGAGATGCTTTTGTAGTATGATTGGGCATCATTTGGGTATATGCCCAAGAATAGTATTGCTGGATCCTGAGGTAGGTTGATTCCCAATTTTCTGAGAAACCACCATACTGATTTCCAACGTGTTTATACAAGCTTCTATTCCCATCAGCAATGGATGAATGCTCCCCTTACTCCACATCTTCTCCAGCATAAGATATCATTAGAGTTTTTTGATCTTAGCCATTCTGACAGGTGTAAAATGTTATCCCAGAATTGTTTTGATTTGCATTTCCCTGATAGCTAAGGATGTTGAATATTTCCTTAAGTATACTTTGGCTGTTTGAGATTCTTCTGTTGAGAATTCTTTATAACATGAGGGGTTGCTGCTTGTTGGGGTTTCTGTTCCACTTGGTACCCCACAGCTGGCAAGTCCCAAAGAAAATCACACAGAGGTCTCCATAAGTTATAAACTGATTGTCCCATTAGCTCAGGCTTCGTATTAGCTCTTATAACTTACATTAGCCCATGATTCTTATCTATGTTAGCCACATGGCTCACAGTACCTTTTTCAGTGGAGCAGGTCACATCTTGCTTCTTCCATGGTCTGGGTAGGACTGGGGAGGAATGGGTTTACTCCTTCCCAGCATTCTCCTGCTCTCCTTGCCCTGCCTCTACTTCCTGTCTGGTTGACCCACCTATACTTCCTGCCTGGCCAATCAGCATTTATTTAAAACATGATTGACAGAATACAGAGAATTCTCCCACACTACTTACACCTCTTTTTTTTTAAACAAAGGGAAATATCCATAGTATATTTTTGGGAATGTGGTCATAGTATTCCAGGCTACTTCTGGCTGGTTGAGCGAGCTGATAATCCTATGGGGACCTAAAGAAAATTTTGAAGTATGATCAAGTCCTGACTGGAGTATCCTGTGAGTGTTGATCATCTCAGGCAGAAGTCTTGAATCTGTACTGGATGTAGAACTCAGACATCTGGGCCATCTGTTCCTACTGGAGATTTCTCAGGTGATCTTCCTTGATCAAACCTGAGTTTTCTTAACTCAGAATGAATCCACAGCCTCTCATTTCCTTTGGAAAGAAAAGGCAAATCTCTTCTCCAAAGTAACATATCTTTTGACTTCAATTTTGAAGTCAATGTATTTTCAAAATACCTATCTTGGATTAATTTAGCAGTATTTATAAGCAAATATCTTTTAGCAGCTGTTGCTCCTTCCTCAGCATTCAAACAATTCAAAGAGAGCATAATAACATACACTATCAAGATTCTCTGTGTAATTTTCATCATTAAATAGCTTTATTTTAACTTCTATTTCTTTTATTTTTACTTTTAACTTTTGGCTTTTTGAGACAGGTTCTCTGTGTATCTTTGTCCTAGAACTCCCTCTGTAGACCAGGCTGTCCTTGAACTCACAGAGAACTGCCTGTCTCTGCTTCCCCTGTGCTGGGATTAAAGGTTTGTGCTACAACACCTTGAACTCAAGAGATCTGTTTGTCTCTGCCTCCCAGGCATTGGGATTAAAGGTGTGTACCACCATACCCAACTACTCTTTTTCTTTCTTTTTTATTTTAAGGACTTTAACTTTTTTCTTTTCTCTCCCAAGTCAGAATATATTTTTAACACACAGTAAAACTATTTAGAGTTTTTTCCCCCTTTGAATCTCTCTTTACTGTATCTCTCTCTTTTTCTGACTACAGGAGTATTTAATTTATCAAACAATATAGGTAGGATTAAAGACGTGGCTTTGATGGCTGGACCCAGCCCATTCCTTAGCTTTGTAAGATTCGAGGCTCATGGTAAAGGTACTGGCTGGAGCCATGTTTATTGTCACAACTCTATGGTATTTCAGTGTCCCTGCCAGCAAGCAAGCTGCAGCATTCTGCTCACAAACCACATTCAAATGCTCCATAGTTGTACCACCTGCTGGAAAAAGTCAGAGTTTCCCCTGGCAGTATGGCCCAGAAAGCCAGCATTTTAAAAGAGTGCGGCTTTTTTCCTGCTATGGCTGAAAACCAAAGTGCATGCAGTCAGCTTTTCATCAACACTGTTTAAGTGTTTCGTGGCAGAACCTTTAAAAGAGCTGCAAGGATTTGCAGCTAAAGCTGAGTCAGGAAGCCTCTCTTAAATGAGACTGCTTGCTTGCTTGCCTCTAGCAAGCAGAGCAGACTCGAGAAATTGCTGCTACCAAGAAACCATGAGTAATACTGTTATTTTGTTCTAGAATTACTTCCCAAGATGTCTCAGGCTTTATGTGGATGCAATTATCCACATGGCTGCCATTCTGTCACATGAGGGCCAGGGTTGTTGGGGTTTCTGTCCTGCCCAGTTTCCATAGCCGGCAAGTCCCAAAGAAAATCACTCAGAGAGTCTACATTAGATATAAACTGATTGGCCCATTAGCTCAGGCTTCGTATTAGCTCTTATAACTTACATTAGCCCATTATTCTTGTCTATATTAGCCACATGGATTGGTACCTTTTTCAGAGGGACAGGTCATATTCTGTTTCTTTGGTGGTCTGGGCAGGACTGCTGAGGGAGCTTCCTGCTTCCCAGAATACTCCTGTTCTCATTGCTCTACCTCTACTTCCTGTCTGGTTTTCCCACCTATACTTCCTGCCTAGCTATCAGCCAATCAGCATTTATTTAAAATATAATTGACAGACTATAGACTATTGTCCCACATCAAGTGCTTAGTTCTGTATCCCACTTTTTAATTGGGTTATATAGAATTTTAATGTCTAAATTATTGAGATCTTTATATATTTTTGGAGATCAGTCCTTTGTTCAATGTGGGGTTGGTGAAGATCTTTTCCCATTCTTTAGGCTGCCTTTTTGTCTTATTGACTGCGTCCTTTGGTTTACAGAAGCTTCTCAGTTTCAGGAGGTCCCATTTATTCATTGTTGCTCTCAGTATCTGCGATACTGGGGTTATATTTTGGAAGTGGTCTCCTGTGCCCATGCATTGAAGGATACTTCCCACTTTCTCTTCTACCAGGTTCAGTGTGGTCAGATTTATATTGAGGTCTTTAATCCATTTGGACTTGAGTTTTGTGCATGGTGATACATATGGATCTATTTTCATTCTTCTATAGGTTGACATTCAGTTATGCCAGCACCATTTGTTGAAGATGCTTTCTTTCTTCCATTGTATACTTTTAGCTCCTTAATCGAAAATGAGGTGTTCATAGGTTTGTGGATTAAAATCCGGGTCTTCTATATGATTGCATTGGCTGACTTCTCTGTTATTATGCCAATACCATGCTGTTTTCATTACTGTAGCTCTGTAATAGAGTTTGATATCAGTGATTGTGATGCCTCTGGAAGTTCCTTTATTGTACAGGATTTTTTTTTGCTATCTTAGGCTTTTTATTTTTCCATATGAAGCTGATTATTGTTCTTTCAATGTCTGTGAAGAAATGTGTTGGGATTTTGATGGGGATTACATTAGATCTATAGATTACTTTTGGTAGAATTGCCATTTTTACAATGTTGATCCTACCTATCCAAGAACATGGGAGATCCTTCCATTTTCTAGTATTTTCTTCAATTTCTTTCTTCAAAGACTTAAAGTTCTTGTCAAATAGGCCTTTTACTTCTTTGGTTTGTGTTACCCCAAGATATTTTATGTTATTTAAAGCTATTGTGAAAGGTGATGTTTCTGGGATTTCCCTCTCAGCTTCTTTATCATTAGTGTACAGGAAGGCTACTGATTTTTTGAGTTGATTTTGTATCCTTCCACATCACCAAAGATATTTATCAGCTCTAAGAGTTTTCTGGTAGAGTATTTTGGTCACTTATATACACTATCATAAAATCTGCAAATAACAAAAATTTGACTTCTTTCTTTCTAATTTGAATCTCCTTGATCTCCCTTTGTTGTCTTATTGCTATTGCTAAAACTTCAAGAACCATGTTGAAGAGATATGGAGAGAATGGACAGCCTTGTTTTGTTCCTAATTTTAGTGGAATTTCTTTGCGTTTCTCACCATTTAATTTGATGATGGCTGTGGGGTTACTGTATATAGTTTTGATTATATTTAGATATGTTCTGTATATCCTTGATCTCCCTTATTATGAAGGGGTGTGGGATTTTGTCAAATGCTTTTTCAGCATCTAATGAAATGATCATATGTTTTTTTTCTTTCAGTTTATTTATATGATGGATTACATTGATAGATTTTTGTTTGTTGAACCAGTGCTACATATCTTGGATGAAGCCAACTTGATCAAGGTGAATGATTTTTTGATGTGTTCTTGGATTTGGTTTGTCAGTATTTTATTGAGTAGTTTTGGATCCATGTTTGTAAGTGAGATTGGTCTGTAATTCTCTTTCTTAGTTGAGTCTTTGTGTGGTTTTGGTATCAGGGTAATTGTAGCCTCATAAAAAGAGTTTAACAATGTCCCTTCTATTTCTATTATGTGGAACACTTTATAATACTATAGGTAATAGCTCTTCTTGGAAGTTATGGTAGAATTCTGCACTAAAACCATCTGGGCCTGAGCTTTTTTTTTCTGAGAGGTTTTTGATGACATCTTCTATTTCTTTGCAGTTTATAAATCTATTTAAATTGCTCACTGGTCTTGATTTAATTTTGGTATATTGAATCTATCTTAAAAAATTGTCCATTTCTTTTATATTATCCAACTTTGTGGCGTGCAGGTTCTTGTAGTATGACCTAATGATTCTCTGAATTTCCTCAGTGTTTGTTACTATGTCCCCCCTTTCATTTCTTATTTTGTTAATTTGAATGTTCTCCCCCTGACTTTTGATTAGTTTGGATAAGGGTTTGTCTATCTTGTTGATTTTCTCAAAGAAACAGCCCTTTGCCTGGCGGGGGTGGTACATGCCTTTAATCCCAGCACTCGGGAGGCAGAGGCAGGTTGATCTCTGTGAGTTTGAGGCCAGCCTGGTCTACAAGAGCTAGTTCCAGGACAGGAACCAAAAAGCTATGGAGAAACCCTGTCTCCAAAATTCAAGAAAAAAAAAAAAGAAACAGCTCTTTGTTTCATTGATTCTTTGCATTGTTTTCTTTGTTTCTCTTTTGTTGATTTCAGCCCTCAATTTTATTATTTCCTATCTTCTCCTCCTCCTGGGTGAGTCTGTTTCTTTTTGTTCAGAGCTTTCAGATGTGCTGTTAAGTCCATAATGTAAGCTCTCTCCATTTTCTTCTTGTGTGCATTTAGTGCTATGAACTTTCCTCTTAGTATTGCTTTCATAATGTCCCATAGGATTGGATATGTTGTGCCTTTATTTTTGTTGAACTCAAAAAAAAGTCTTTCTTTATTTCTTCCTTGACCCAGGGATGCTTCAGTAGTTCACTGTTCAATTTCCATGAGTTTGTAGGCTTTCTGAGTGTAGTATTGTTGTTAAATTCTAACTTTAATCCATGGTGATCTGATAAGACACAGGGGGTTACTGCATTTTTTTTTGTATCTGTGGAGGTTTGCTTTGTTATCGAGTATGTGATCAATTTTAGAGAAGGTTCCATGAGATGCTGAGAAGAAGGTATATTCTTTTGTGTTTGGGTAGAATGTTTCATAGATGTCTGTTATGTCCATTTGATTCATTACCTCCATTAGTTCTCTTATTTATCTGTTAGGTTTCTGTCTGGTTGACCTGTCCATTGGCAAAAGTGGAGTATTGAAGTCTCCTAATATTAGTTTGTAGGGTTTGATGTGTGATTTAAGTTTTAGTAATGCTTTTTTTACAGATGTGAGTGCTTTTGTGTTAGGGACCTAGATGTTCAGGATTGAGACTGCATCTTGAGGAATTGTTCCTGCTATGAATATATAGTGTCCTTCTCCATCTCTTCTGACTGATTTTAGTTTGCAATCAATTTTGTTAGGTATTAGGAAAGCTACATCTGCTTGTTTCTTAGGTCCATTTGATTGGAAAGTCTTTTCCCAACCCTTGATTCTGAGGTAGTGTCTTTGAGGTTGAGGTATGTTTCCTCAATGGTTGAGTAGTCCAATTGATATTAAGTGATATTAAAGACCAATGGTTGTTAATTCCGGTTATTTTTCATTAATAGTGTTTATGTGTTTCCATTCTTTGGGTTGTGCTGGTGGGGGGTTATCAGATGCCTGTGTTTTTGTGGATGCAGTTAGTTTCCTTGGGTTGGGGCATTCCTTTTAGTGCTTTCTGTAAGACTGGGTGTGTGGATATGTATTGTTTAAATCTGCTTTTCTCATGGAATATATTGTTTTCCCCATCAATGGTGAATGAAAGTTTTGCTGGGTATAGTAGTCTTGGCTTGCATCTGTGGTCTCTTAGTGTCTGCAGGACAACTATCCAGGACCTTCTGGCTTTCATGGTTTCCATTGAGAAGTTGAGTGTAATTCTGATAGGTTTACCTTTATATGTTACTTGATCTTTTTCCTTTGAGGCTCTTAATATTTTTCTTTATTCTGTATGTTTTGTATTTTGATTATTATTTGGCAAGGAGATTTTTTTGATCCATTCTACTTGGTGTTCTGTAAACTTCTGTGCCTCCATAGATATATCCTTCTTTAGGTTGGGAAAGTTTTCTTCTATGATTTTGTTAAATATATTTTCTGGGCCTTTGAGCTAGAGTTCTTCTCCTTCTCCCCCTATTATTCTTAGGTTTGGTCTTTTCATGGTGTCCCAGATTTCCTGGATATTTTGTGTTAAGAACTTGTTGGATTTAATGTTTTCTTTGACCAGTGTGTCTATTTCCTCTATAGTATCTTCAGTGCCTGAGATTCTTTCTTCTATCTCTTGTATTCTGTTGGTTATACTTGTCTCTGTAGTTCCTGTTGGTTTACCCAGATTTTACATATCCTGAATTCCTGGGGTTCACATTTTCTTTATTACCTCTGTTTCAGTCTTCAAGTCTTGAACTGTTTCCTTCACCTGTTTGATTGTTTTTTCTTGTTTTTTTTTGAGGGATTTATTAATTTCTTCCAATTTTTTTGTTTGTCTTCTCCTCCATTTCTATAAGGGAATTTTTTTATTTCCTTTTTAAAGGTCTCCATCATTTTCATAAAGTTACATTTAAAGTTGTTATCTTCTTCTTCTTCTCGGTTAGGGTGAACAATTCTTCCTGTTGTGTGACCATTGTGTTCTGGTGTTACCATGTTACTTTTTAGATTGTTGGATAAATTCTTGAATTAGCACCTACCCATCTCTTCTTTCAAATGAGGCTGGCAGTGTCTTTGCGTCTTCGTCCAATCCTTGCAGTGGCTGTCTTTTAAGTCCCCTCAGTATTAGAGCAAGCTGTGTTTCAGAGTTCCACCAAGATTGCAGGAGGATAGGCGGGTCTCCAAATGGATCTTGCACCATGTTGTAGCTTCCACACCCAGGCATGCTCTTCTCACAGTTCCCTGAAGTAGTACTCACAGCACAGCACACAATTTACTAGCAACTACTCTGCTTTAAAATCAAGCCTGCAGTATCCACCATTCAGCTCTTTATTAACCAATGAGAGTAATACACTTTCACAGTGTACAAAAAGATTGTTCCACAGCATCCTCCCCTATCTTCTCCCAGATCTGCCAGCCATTCCATACACATCCAACTTTTGAGTCCTTTTTTTAAAGCTTTTTAAGTCCCATTATTGATGCCTGCATACTCTTAGATGATGCTGAATATGTCAAATGGGGTAAGTCAAATAATCCCAAGCTAATTCTGTTAGAGTATTTTAAGGTTTTTCTTTATTAAAAGGGAACTCACAAAACACAGTGAGAAAATAGGAATGGTGTCCAACATCCAGGTATGGCTCATGGGAAAAAGAAAACTTGTGAGTTGGGACTGTGGCTTTTTGGTACCTAAAGTCACACTTCAACCTGGTCCAGCCTCTTAAAGGCCATTGGCTGGAGGATGTTCCCTATCACCTCCCCCTTTTGTCTAAATGAGAGAGTTCCAAACTCAATACAAAACTATATCCACTGAGAACAGATATCAAGTATAAAAATTAGAATTACATAAAAAAATTAGAATTACAACCAGCATAAACAATATTAAGCAAGGAACATATGCTAAATGTTTTAATAATAATTTTATCCTAAGGAGTCTAAGTCTTAAATTAGAAATGGCTTGGTTATATCATAAGAGGAAGGTAACTATGACTATCTAATCTTCACCCTCATTGAGGGCCTGAGGAAGGAGATAATATTACTTGAGTAGGCAGGACTTTTTTTCTTGTATTCTGCTTGTCCAGTTCAGACACTGTGCACTTTGTCAGTGGTCAAGGCATGGGCAGTTCCTTGCCCAAAGTCCAGTTGTGCCAAGAAGAAAACAAGCTCCAAGCAGAGTGTCTTTAGTGCTCAACATTCTCTCAGAAATAAATTGGTGCTGCCAGGAGCAATTGTGTCTCAAGTCAACAGAAACATAAGTTACTTAAATGCCACATTCTACAGTTCTTCAAAATGGTTGAAGATTCCCTATCTATGCAGAATACAATCTCAATGTATCTAAAGAACCTAATTAGTCTGACTATAAGTATGACAAACATGAATAACTATTGACCTATAATACTTAATGTCTATGTAACTTAAAGACTTTAAAACAATCTTTAAACAACTGTGCAGTAAATGAGGACAATGACCTCAAAATATAAACAACGTATAAGTTTCTTTATGAAAGGTAGAAATATATAATGCAATATGATAAATATATTCTAAAATTGTACCAATATACAAAATGTTTTAAACAGATGTAGAAACATGCATACATACAATCTGACAAAATAACTTTGCATAGATGTACAAATATTATAAACAGAAACAGGAGCATATTGAATATAACAAATATAATTTGAACTTGTATCAATTTACAAGAATCTATACCAATATAAATTGTTTATAAAATAATAGCTTACAAGTATTCACTCTATTACTCACTATTATTTTTATTAGTGTGAGTAACCTCACACTAATCTACCTATTATCCCATTCAATTTCCCTTTTTTTTCAAGGAGATCTCTGGGCCTACATAATTTCTACCCCAACTCCCAACCCTATATGAGTAATGATCAACCCCTAAATGATTTCCTTAGCCCTGAGGACAGACTTTGTTGGGGGAGGGAACATCATCTTCTAGAACTGCTTCCAGTTGTCATGGGGGTGATGTTATTTCTATGGGACCTGTAAAAGTAAAATGATGGTTAAGTTTCAAGATTAATGTCTGGTATTGTTGCAAATGATCTCTGAGTAGTCAATAGGGTTTTTCTGAGGTTCTTATTTGGCCTAATTGCCAGAACGTTGTAAGAAGGTGTACCATTTCAGATAACCAAGTTGCAATTATCTTGAGCAGCTGGTACCCAAAACCAGTATTAGAGTAGCGCTATCAGCATCATGATGTCATATGGCATGACATAGACCCGCTGTATACCTGGAATTGGGGTGGTGTGCATGGCTCACAAAGGCAGTGAACAAACCTCTGCCATGTTGGACTGGACAAAACCAAAAGGCAAAACAGCCTTAGCCCTAGCCATACCCACTTAGCATTTAAAAGAAAAAGTGCTCCTGGTCAAAAACAATTACAGATACTCAATAAAGACAAATTCAGATGGAAAAGACCTCTAAATGTGTCACAGTGTTGGATAACTGTATGTAGGCTTGAAAGAGAGAGGAGAAAGAATATAGATAGTTATAATATAAAAGGGTAGAGACAGTCATAGAATAAATGAGTAAAGATAATAAAATAAATATTAAACTTGTAAAAAAAGTCATAGAATAAGAAAAATAAGCCATGTAAAAATAGAAAATACACAGAGAGTCTGGATTATGTATATTATTGTGTTTTCTTTGGAGTTTTTAATTGAAGAGGGACATTTGATTTGGGGGACTGCCAAGCTAAACAAACATATGTGTTTTAAAGTTATCTTGATTTCAAAATTTGTGTTTAAGGATATGTTGATTTGGAAAGGAGGTTCTGCTTTTGTTTTCACAGAGGGTGAGAACTTGTTGATTCCTTCTAGATTAATGTGGTTTGATAGACCATGATCCTCCAAAAGGTCTCCATGAAAACCCCCCAAAATTACTTTGCCCAACAAAGAGCAGGAAGCAGTATGGAGAGAACTACACCAAATTCCACAAATGACTGTTTATAAATGTCTGTTTGCATTTGAAGGGGGATATGCTATAGAAATGGATACTTTGCATTTGGTGTGGATCTTGGTTTCTTAATACAAATTTAAGGTCCATTTTGTAATATATATATTTCTGCTCTTGATTAAGGTATTGTGTTTGTGAAGCTCATTTAAAAATCCAATGTATAATTAAGAAATATAGGTTAATAGATAATCATCTATAATAGTCTAGCTTCTAGTCATATTAGTTGGATTTTCTATACATAGAAAGATATATTTCAGTTAGAAAGGTATTTGTCAAATCTTTCAGAGACCTTCAGAATATGGCATTTAAAATATTTTAACAACTTAGGACTTTTTATGACATGAGACAACTTTTTATGACATGAGACACATCTGCTTCTGGCAGCAGCAATTATTTCAAGAGGAAGAAGGGTACTGAAGAGGCTTCTTATGGAGTTTGCTAGACATTTGGGCAAGAAACTGCTCCTGCCTGAACTGCTCAACTGGAATTGCAAGACCTACAGAAAAATGACTGTTGAAGCTGCCTAAAGAAAGTAAAACAATTCTTCAGGGTTCCTGCTTCATGGAAGAGTCTACCAGATATTCTGCAGGACACAGAAGAAAGTGACTGGAAAACTGCCAATATAAGTGGAACAGTCATTGAAATTTCCTGCTTCATGGAAAATTCTGCCGGATACTATGGGCCAGTAGGCTGAAGATTGGATGCCCCAATGTTACAGAAGAACTTTGGGTGACTGTCCAGGCAGAGAGATGTCTCTGTCAATTCTAGAGTTTTGGAAGTTGCCTACAATGCACTTCTGTAGTCTGTGATGAAATTGAAGAATAGATAGTTAAATTATTCTTTTCCTTATTTATGATAAAATACAAAGAAGATATAAATATTGTAAGTGTAATTCTTGCTTGTTACCTGCTTTGTTATATGTAATTTTACTATGTTAAAGTTAAAACCTTCCTTTTTATTTAAACAGTAAATATGAGGTGCTGTGGGATTCCCCCTTGTATGCTGCGAATACCATTGGTTAATAAAGAAACTGTCTTGGTCCTACACAGAGCAGAATAGAGCTGGGTAGGGAAAACTAAACTAAATGCTGGGATAAAGAAGGTGGAGTCAGGAGATATCATATAGCCACCAGAGGGGAAAGATGTAAACTGCTAGCCAGAACCTTGTCGGTAGGCCACAAAACTTGAGGTAGAGTATAAAATAATAGAAATGGGTTAATTTAAGAGATAAGAGTGATCTAGAAATATGCAAAACCTAATAGGCCAAGCAGTATTGTAATTAATATAGCTTATGTGTGATTATTTTGGTTCTGGGCAGTCAGGAAAAAAAACAAATGGCCTTTTACAACAGTAGATATAAATGTTGTAACTGTAATTCTTGCTTGATACCTGTTTTGTTATATGTAATCTTGCTATGTTAAAGTTAAAATCTTCTTTTTTAGACAGAAAAGGGGAGGTAATGTAAGAGGTGATGTATGCTGTGAATATGTTTTGTTGCCATTGGTTTATAAAGAAGCCCCTTTCAGCCAATGGTTTAACAGAGTAAAGCCAGGCTGAAAGAGATCTATAAAGAGACAGTAGGCAGAGTTAGAGAGAAGCCATGTAGCCACCAGCTACAGACACACTGAAACCTTGCTGGTAAGTCCCAGCCAAGTGGCAATACACAGATTAATAGAAATGAGTTAATTTAAGATATAAGAGTTAGCCAGAAATATGCTTAAGCTATTGGCCAAGCAGTATTGCAAATAATATAGTTTATGTGTGTTTATCACAGGACTGAGTGGGACAGAAACCTCCACCAACATTTAGATGTCTGTCTGATAACTGGGGTGAGTGCCACACACTTAAAGAATTTTCCCTCTTTTGCAGCTAACACTCATCAATAACTCCTCAGCTGGGGTAAAACTTCAGGTCCATCTCCCTTGAGATTGGGTCTCATGTAATCCAGACTAGCCTTGAACTCTCTTTGTAGCCTTGAACTCTTAATTTTCCTGCCTCTACCTCCCAAATCTTGAGATCACAGGCTGTACAAAGCATTGTTGAAGTAAATTTGAGTTTTTTCCTACTATTAACAACCATGGCTAATAACACAATTTTGGTCCTTTCTTTAAAACTGCAGATTAAACCTTGTTTTTTCATTCTGTCCACCTACTACTTTATGCAGCTCATTTTAGGATGTTATGATAATTATTATTAGGAAAAGTATTTATTTGGTACTGAAACTATTAATAAGGAACTTTCAGTGTAATATGTTTCAAAAAACACAGACAACTAAAATAGATCATTTAAATAATTTCTAAGAAAATAAAAGTGGCCTTCTTTTGAAATTTCTAGTATCTGTTATGGACAGGATAGAAATGGGTATGTGTAGCGATGAGGTGAGCAGGCCTGCTTTTTGTCCCACCCAGCTCCCATATGGCTAGCTTAGCCCCAGAAATAACAACACACAAATTGTATTCTTTTAAACACTGTTTGGCCCATTAGCTCTATTCTCTTACTGGCTAACTCTCACATCTTGATTAACCCATTTTTATTAATGTGTGTAGCACCACGAGGTGGTGGCTTACAAGGAAGATTCTAACCTGCGTCCATCTTGGAGAGGAGAGCTATGGTGTCTGTCTGCCTGAGGCAACTGCCTCATTGCCTTCTTCCCAGAATTCTGTTCTGTCTATTCCACCTGCCTAATTTTCTGTTCTATCAAAGGGCCAAGGCAATTTCTTTATTAACCAATGAAAGTAACACATAGACAGATGACCCACCTACATCAGGTATGGACATGCTATTCTGGGTCTTCAGAATTTATAAAAATGCCTTTCCTCATTCCAGGTTACTCCAGGAGTAGTAGATCTCTAGATGTGTTTCTTTAGTCAGGTGTATCAAAAACAAAAACAAAAAAAACCCTTTCCCTACTACTTGTAGAAACTCCTTAATAAGTAGTTTTCCATGGTTACTATCTTTTTAAGGAGACATTTTTATCCCTTCCCTCAAACCCAGGCTAGCCTCTGGAATAAGACCTAGTGCATTCCATAGAATTCTGGGTTTAGCCTTAGGCAAATGCTGTAATTGAATGAGATAGGCAGTCTAGATCTGTTATTTTTCTGTTTCTCTCAGACCAGCAAAGGGAAGGGCAGTACTCAAATATAAATTTAATTGCCACTGAAACCAAATTTAGTTTTTAAAATACACACAATTTGTGAAAGTGGTTAATTTTGATGTATGCTATCTGATAGATAGTCGATTATCTATTATGTACCATAATAACTATAGTTAACATTGAATACTATATACTTCACTGTCAAGGAGGCTGTGGATTTCAAATGTTCTCATCACAGAAGATTTTAAATTTTTGAAGTAATGGCTATGATAGTTAGTTTTTACTTGGTAATTATTGTATTCAAAGCCATAACACCCCTTGTATATAAATACATGCAATTATAATTTATCAACATATAATAAAACTTTTGTGTAGAGACTCTATCTCACATCTATGTTATATATTAATTTCTGCAAACAATATTATTCACATTTGTATTGAAACTACACAACAAAGTACTTCTGCTTTATTGATTCTTAAAAAAAAAACCCTAGGCTTTGTTACCTTTGCTTTACAGATGAAGAAAGCAAAAGAGATAGAGCATAGATAAAAAGAAAAGCAGCATAGCAGCAAGACAAGAACTCTGCCCTAGATATCTGCAGACCTGGATTCCTATATTCCTCAGTTGCTAACTTACTCTGTGGTTATGACTAAATTACATCCCCTCTCTGTGCCTCATCGTCTGTATTTATATAATGAGGTGACTTTTCTTTCTCAGTCTGTTTACACATTATAATCACCTGGGAACTTTAAAATGCATTCCTTAACCCACCTCCAAAGATTCTGATTTTAATTGGTCTCAGGATACCACGATTTCCATAACGCTACAATGGCTCAGAGGAAACTAATCCAGGGAAACCACAAATCCAGTCTGGTATTTCTCTGTGAAGGAAGACAAACCTTGTCATTTAGTATAGTGTCAAGAATTACAGAAAAGGGAGTGCTCAGGGTCTCTCTCTCTCTCTCTCTCTCTCTCTCTCTCTCTCT